>NC_056730.1:47407238-47492238 GCF_019279795.1 Protopterus annectens | reverse complement strand
GTAACTTTATAGGCAGTGTGCTGTCCCCATCTCTCCTCCCACATTAGACAGATTCCTAGCCTCAGGAAGCTCAGTTAAGTTAAGGTAAAAGAAAAAAAGCAACCTGCTAAAAGCAAATTAGAAAGACGTGTGTGCTTTATTAAAACTCATTGTCAAAATTGATTAAAATAACTACAGGCTGGGCTGTGGTATCTGTCCTTAAAGCAGTGCTCTCTTTTTCACTGGTATAAACATTGGACTAAAAACAAATATGTTTATATTTTACTACTTGTGTACAAAACAGTCTGTATGCGATAAGTGGTGCCTTCCAAGCTGAAAGGCCTGAAGACAGAGTGCCTTTTAAATCACTTGGACTAGTTCTTAGCTACCTCTTTCCTAAATGTTCTCTCAATTAAATGGCTGCTAGAGGCTAAATTACCTGCAGTGCTAAATTGTTCACTCACTGCTCATGAGCAGACTGACTGGCTTATAACTAGAGGGAAGCTTATGTGATTCTGTCCATTTGCTGTTGCTGGTCCTCTGTGGTACTACATTCTTTACTCACTAAACATGCAAATCTGATTGGCTCCTTCTAATGCGGCAACTCTACTAATGTCTCATGTATACATCTTGCTGTACAAAGCTCATTTCCTAACTTTTGCTCTGTAAATGAGCAATTTCACCAACCCCCCCCCCCACTTAGCATCTTTGTATTCCTGCCCAACATCCTTTCTTTTCCCCCCATTCCTCACAGTTTGTGTACAAATACACAGCCCATTGTTACACGGTATCATAAAATCATCAAGTCATAGAAAATACAATGCAACTGGGCCCAGCGGCTATTTACATCTTACCTATTCCCCCTTAGACCTTACCTCCTTTTTCAAGGAGCAACAGGCCAGTGATATCTGGAGTGTATTTGTAGATACCCATCCAGTTATCTAATTCATTTTTGAAGGAAGAAGGTGCATGGCTTAAACCGAAGTGGAAGTTTGTTCCAGAGAAAGAGTAGACATTGCATGACAAATCTGTCTCTCCACCATGTTTTGTTTATTTTCTGTAGCAGGTTTAGATCCCCGGATTGTATTTTTTTTTTTGGTCGGCATATAAGGGATCTTGGACTATCCGATCCCTAATGGCCTGAAAGTCAAGGTGCACATCACCCATACAGAGTCTATTAGGCAATAAACACATTGACAGTGCTTCCAGCCTCTCCTAATAGTTCTTGTGTTTTAAGCTTGCAATCATTTTAGTTAGGAATGTATGATGTCTTTCCAGGTGCCTTAATATGTCTAGTATGATACATTCCAAATAAATATTTATTTATTCTTTGTTGACCAGGTTAGTCCCCCCTAGGTTTGTGGCCTCTTTTTTTTCAGGAGAGAAGCAAGGTGGTATTTATACTATTAAGGAAATTTGGCCAGGGCATTGGGAAACTTCCCCTACTCACGATAGGAACTCAAGGTGTTGTTGCTCATGAGTATGTGCACATGTCCCTTTCTTAGGGTGGAGGTGGCTGGGAGGATGGTGTGAGATGCAATAACAACAGAAGAGAGCACAGGTGAATGCCAGCTCAGAAATAATAAACAGTCTAGCAGCAGAAGATTCAGAGGAAGCTTTTCAAAGAAAGCTGTTTGATTGGACAGAGGATGACCAGAGAAGAATGTATAGTTAAATCCCTCAAACAGGGAGGAATGTAGAGATGTTATACTTCAAGAAATTATCAAACAAAATGAGCAAGAGAATAACGTTTTGTGGAGGGACATTATGGAAAAAATAGATGGCTGAGATATAGAAGCAAAGCCGGAAGGAAGCAGCAGAAAGTCAAAGGTGATGTGCAGAGACAGTAGCAGACACAAGAGAAGGAATGAGAGAAAAAAGAAAAGAGGACAATGTGTAAAGAAAATTTGTGGTAAGAATACAAAGCAAAGGAGAATAGGAACTGAGCAGATACAAGGTATGACACAAATGAGGTCTGATAA
This sequence comes from Protopterus annectens, assembly GCF_019279795.1. NCBI lineage: Eukaryota > Metazoa > Chordata > Ceratodontiformes > Protopteridae > Protopterus > Protopterus annectens. Next base: position 47,490,277 of record NC_056730.1, on the reverse strand, counting down.
GAATCGAATTTGTCCAGGGATATCTTCAGGTCAGGGTTAGGTAGAAATAGTAGTGGGAATTAAGAAGGTAGGGAAAGTAGGGTAGTGGAAGGAGTTGAAAGGGTTAAATGGGAATGTAGGATGATTTTGAGAAAATGAGGTAAGGATAGAGAGGGGCTTAATGGGATTTTATCCAAGTAACTGGGTAAGGAATCACATTTTGACTTGAACTTGCTGTTGTGAGTATTACATCCATGATGACCTATAGGTAATGTGGTGCAGGTAGGCCTTGGACTACTTATAGTCAGGAACTGGAAGTGGAGGAGTGTATGGGTGGAGAGAGTGTGTTGCTTTGGTTATGGTTAGCATTATGTTGGGTTGTTTGGGTGGTGAGGTTTTGATGATATTCATTTTCCAGCATAGGTGGGTGGGGTGGACAGGTCTGGGTGCATTAGGGATTTGTGGGTAGTCTGGCTAGGGTGCTTTTCTTCTTGGTATTTTATGTTTTGATGATGGCAGTGGTTTGTCAGATTGTTTCCTAGGTTGGGAGGAAGCAGTGTGCAGTGGTTGTTGCCATGCATGAGCAGTTGTGTTGGGTGTGTGGTTCGAAGCATATCTCTCAATTTTGTAGATTTCCTGTTATTCTGTCAACTTTCTAAGTTGTAAAACAACATTTAAAAGTTGTCCCTCTTTTTTTGGCCTTTGTCTCAGCTGATTGGGGGTAGAGCATGTCTTGCTGGGAGGCTGATAGGTATGGTTGAGGGCTGATGGTGCCCTGAGTTGCTCGCAGGCATCGGATACACACTCAAGTGGAGTGGGTAGAGTGGCTCATCAGGTTGCAGTTCACAGACGATGGTGTGCATGTCTTTGTAGGGTAGTTAGTGACCTCAGTGCTTGCACATCATTGTTTGTTTGGGGTAATTGTCCATTTTCAACTGAGGTGAGAGAGGGATCCCTCGGCTGTAGTTCGGCTGTGTCTTTTACTGCTGGTGGTTTAATGTTGCAGCTTTCTCAGCGATGTGTGATTGTCTCAGCTGAACCACAAATGCCTATTCACAGGCTGTGAACTCTATATAGCAGCTGCTGGACACATCTGCATGGGGTGGCATCAAACCATTGCATGGATTCTGTAGCCACTTGCTAGTTTGTATGGTGTCACTAATTGCCATTTTCCCTAGAGGCCTGAGGCTTTCATTGTGTGATGACTGATGTGGTTTGAGAAGAATGCTTGCTTCCTGCATCCGCATGTGAGTAGTAGTGATGGTGATGACCATAAACATACATCTACTTGTCTAAAATGCAAACTCACATAGCCAGTTCTCCTTTTTGGATCACTGTGTTAAATTTTCTGTCCACTTATCCAGCATCTATTGCATGCTAGGAATGCAGACCTTTTCTCCTAGTTTTGCCTTTTGCAGCAGTGTAAAAAAAATAATAAATGATGCCTTTTCTTTTGGGACTATAATGTCTAAGGGTTTATTACTGTGTGTGGAGTAGAGGTCTCTTGGAAATAGCATGTAGAGATGTAAAAGAGTGGAGCAAGGGTCGAAGCCCTGATGGATACTCTGCTTATGTTATGAGGTAACAACATAATCTGTTTTCCTGTGAGTAACAGGTGCTCTCGATGCATTCTTGGAGTGGCTTTAACCATTATTGGGGGATGTTTCCTTTAACCTGTATTTGACTTTGATTTCATATCCTTCAAAAAATGTGTGCTAACAGAAAGCCTATTATTCTAGCCACTTTCTAAGTTAATAAGAGCAATATTTAAAATGTGTCGATAATTTTTGTACCTTTGTCCCCCTTTATGTCAGGCTTTGTTAGATTTTTGTGCTAAGAGGTCCAGAGGTGGGTTTATTTGATCAGAGACTGGCAAATATGTTGTTGCTAAAGTGGTCGGGTGAATACTCCTTGTGTTCTCTTAGGTATTTAAAAAAAAACGTAAAGACATTGATGGGTTTAGCACATTACATTGAAGTGGGTGGTGATCATACCTCTCAACTGTACAGATTTTCACAGAATGTCCAAATTTTGCCTCATGATTTTGATCCATTTTTTCATAAAATTGTGGTTTTCCAGCAAATCATTGAAGACTGAAGTTAGAAAATACTGACAGATTTGAGTTTCAGTCTTCATTCCATTCGGAAAATTCATGTTAATCCAGAACCTGTTAACATTGTAAGTTTAAAAGAGCAATATTTAACATTGCCTCTATTTTGAATTTCTCATGACCTCATCTTACTTGACAGTTTGATATTTTGTGATCTTCAGACTGAATTTATATATATCTATATATATATATATATATATATATATATATATATATATATATATATAAAATATTCAGCAATACTGGACAGGCATGGATGGCACAGAGGCACAAGGGGTAGAATTGTTGGTTCACAGTATGATGTTCTCTAGCTTGGATCACAGCCGGTGTATTTTCTGTGGGAACTTGCATGTGTTTCCTGTGTCCATATGGGTGTTCTGTTGGCGCACCATTCTTCTCACATTCTACAGACATGCATTAGGAGTGTCAGGGACTCTATATGGTTGGTGTGAGTGCATGCAGATATGATATGGAAGAAAACCCTGTCAGACTCTTTCCTTCCCCTGCCTCTTGGCTTGAAAACTCCACTAATAGATGAGGCTATATGTAGGGACACTCTAGAAGTCAATTGTGATGTATAAGACAGTGAGTGAATGGACAGACATTCATCCATAACATTTCAGTCAATGATGTAGTTTTCTTAAAGCTTTGATAAATGACTTTGTCCAGATTTCTTGCTCTAAGAGGTTGAGAGGTATGGTTCACTCGCAGTTTTACTGCTAGTTGCAATAAACGGACATTGTTGTTGCCCAGAAGTGGCAGAATGGGCAGAAATTTACCTCATAATTTGATTGTTTTACAAACACAATCAAAAAAGGATAGACTTGTTACATACTGAATTAATTTAACTAGACAAAGGGCTTTGTGACGATTTACATTTTGAACACTCTTTAGCTTCATATAAAAGTATACTTGATCAGGTGAACAGCCAAGCCTATGAAATTAAAGCTCGTAAAGCCAAAAAACTAGATAGAGACACCAAAGCATATTCTATGGGTGTTGCCTATCCAAAACCTTACAAACAAAATTTTAACCAAGACTGCAAAAATGACCTGCTCAATAGTAGCGACTCTATTGGAGGTGGAGCTGAAGAGCAACCATCCAACCAGGTCCCTTTAGGGCATACACCTGTGAGGAGATCAGAGAGAATATGCAACCAGGCGAGGAATGTGTATTACGGCCCACAGAGGAACTTTTCCAATATGAGGTACCAACAGAATTTTCATCACCAGAATTCAGGGAGATCCACGAACAGGTGGAACTAAACAATAACTCTTTTTCAACGGCCCTGGTACCTTATGGACTGGTGAATTTACAAAATTCTCCAGACATGGCTGATACATTTCACCAAAGTAATCCAGTACCACAAGTTACTACCAATGAAAGAGGTGACTTTTCTATTTATAATTTTTCGTTGTATGAATTTGACCATAATCTAGCCAATTTGTTAGCAAAAGGCTTTAACTTTGTGCCTTCCAAACATTCTAATTTGATTGAATTAGTATTGGACTTAAAGGTTTATGTAAGAAAACTTAATTTTCAAATACTATTTGATTCTTTGTGTTCTATTGAAGTTAGTACCTGTTTAAAAAAGATAAGTATTTTTAATCCATCACTAGTTAATTCATTGGTTATTTCTGAAAAACTGTGACTTTGACTTCAGAGACATGTTTTCTAGACAAGAAAAGGTGAATGCTCCCAACTTATCTGCTAGCGAATTTCTTCTCTTAAAAAAACTTTGCTTCAACAAAACATTAAGGGTAATGAAACCCGATAAGGGTGTGGGAGCTGTCATTATGACTACGGACAATTACAGTATTAGAATGAATGCTTTACTCTTTGAAGGGTGATTTTATGAAGAGACATCACTTAATTTTGTAAATATATCTTATTATAGAATTGATCTAACTTTGAAAGACCTTTTTGACCAAAAACAAACTGATGTCGATTTACTTGACTTTCTTACTGTTAAATTTCCTAGGGTGCCGAGTATCTTCGGCATTCCTAAGATTCATAAGGATCAGTTTAACCCACGCTTTAGACCCATTGTCAGTGCAGCTGGTTTTAAAACACATTTTATGGGTAAATATATAGATGTTACACTTAAGAATGTCTTAAAATCTGAGGAACACATCTGTGTTGATTCTTGGCATTTTCTTGAAAAACTTAATGGATTGAATTTTGACACTAACAGTTCCTTTCTAACTATTGACGTTGTTAACCTTAATGTCATTCCTCATCAGTTGGGTTTGGACTGGTTTGAAGAATTTCTCTATGACTGTCACAAATTTAACAACAATGAAGTATCAGTACTGGTCACCTTTATGGAGATGGTACTAAAGTACAATTTTGTGTATTTTGAAGATCAACTTTTTATTCAAAAATGTGAAGTCGCTATGGGGGCTGCTTGTGCCCCCCTTTTTGCTAACATCATTATGTTAATGTGGGAGAGAAAGTTTTTATTTAACTCCCATTTTTTTCAACAAATGGAACCTTTACTTGCATTACATAGAGAACTTGTTTTTTGTTTGGAATGGGGGTATTAATGATGGACAAGAATTTATTTCCTACATTAATGGGACAACTGAATTTTTGCATTTCACTTATGTTTATAGAACAGATGAAATTAATTACTTAGATATTACCATAAGGAAGAACATTGATTTAGGTGGTTTTGTTAGTGATCTTTACAGAAAACCAACTTATTGTAATGATTTGTTACATTATGAGAGTTGTCACCCAGAACATGTTAAACGGGGAGTTCTAAAAGGTCAATATGTCAGGATCTCAAGTATGGTTAGTTTGGATGTAGATTATCAAGTACAGTGTATTACTTTAAGGGACATGCTTTTGGCTAGGGGGTATCCATCAGTTTTAATATACCATGTATATAAAGATGTTCAACTACTATGACAGAACGGTAGGTTCAAACCATTACTTAAAAAAGAGGACAGTGTAAACATCCCCACAGGGGAACAACCCAGTTCAAACATGGACAGCATTAAGCAGGTGTGTTCATTTTTCACTAAATTTTCTCTTGATTATAAATATATTTCTGATATACTGAAGAAAAACTGGCATGTTTTCCATGGACAAGGCAACATTTTAGAAAAATTGGGTTTTGAACCCCGTATTGTTTATAAAAAGGGCCCTACTATCAAAAATCTTTTGGAAAGAGAAACACAGAACCCCTGCCTTAAAGGCTACAAGGGTACCAGGAAATGTGTTTTTTGTACACAATGTAATTTTATTCTTTGTACAAATATAGTAAGAATTAACAACATTATAATTAAACCTAAAAGGAGTTTTACCTGTTACACTAAAGGTGTGGTTTACGCTGCCCTATGCATCAAGTGCAGTGGGTTCTATATTGGCAAAACCAAAAGACATTTTAAAGAAAGGATTTATGAGCATTGCAGGGATATAAGAATGGGGAACACTACTGATGCCCTTTGGAAACATTCTCTTGATTTTCCTGGGCATGATTTTAGATTTGTAGTAATAGAAGAGGTTTTAGAGGATCCTAGAGGAGGACCGTGGAATGACCTTCTTGAGTTCAGGGAGTTGTGTTGGCAACTAAAATTGAATGCACAAAATTTTTCTGGGCTCAATGACGGCATTAATTTTAGCTGTTATTTAAGACTACTCTCTTATACTAATTAAAATCATCTTATGGCTTATGTCTCATCTTAGAGACTTAGGGACACAGGTGGACAGTGGTCTCACCTTCGATAACCACATCGCCACAACAGTCAGGAAATCCTTTTATGTGGCACACCTCATCACTAAGGGCTTTTCATCTAGAAAAAAAGAGGTCATTGTCCCACTGTACTCATCCCTCATTAGACCCATTATAGAATACAATGCCCTGTTTGGTATGTACCTCTCAAGACATCTGCAACAACTGGAAAGGGCGCAGAAATACCTCACTAAAAGAATCACAGGCCTAAAGCAGATGACCTATGCTGACCGCCTTAAAAAACTCCAGCTATACTCTGTCACATATTGTCTACTCAGAGGCGATCTCTGCTTAACATACAAGACCATGTCAAACCCATAGCTGTTGGACATGCAACACTTAAAGAAATCCCAATCCCTCAGAGCGACATGCTCCAGGGATCTAAACCTTTTCATCACAATAAACAAAACTTGCTGGAGGGATAGGTTCCTGACCCAGAGACTCCCCAGACTCTGGAATAGATTGCCCATACATGTCAAGCAGAGTGCCTCTTTGGCCCCCTTCAAAAGGAACCTTGAAGATTGGATGGGAGAAAGCAAATTCACCCCGGGGATCATGTCAGTCGCCCTGCTAGACAGAGGTCCAGGGAAGTAAATAGTGTGGGAAGAAATAGCCAGGGAATTGTTATGGCTAGGCTTGTATAGGCCCTAGGGCTGATAGCCTAGTACCAACCTATGAACCTATTATCTATATATTGTATGTATTTGCTTCTATGATTACGAAATGGCATGTTTATGTAAACTGTTTGTTTTATTTATGTAATTTGGCTTTTGTTATTTAGACACATGATTTATTGTGAGCATATAAGGCTGCCTGTGAGTCTCTTAATTTGTTCTGATGAAGTCAGCTGATTGGAATGATGGAAGCCCTTAATTTGTGTTTTGTTTCATTAAACACTTGGTCCGTTTGGATTTTCAAGTCTATGGATTCTTTTTTGGAGTTATTGTCTGGTTCTTGGTAATAATTTAGGTCCATTCTTTAAACTTTGCATAATTTTCAGTGTTGACTCCCCAGACCTAACAGCTAGATTAATCCAGATGGTAAGGGGTGAGTAGAGTGGTAATGTTGCCTCATAGACATATGGTAAAGGACTTCAAACCCATCATTGGTTAGGGGTCATTGGGGGAGTCTTAGAGCCCTTAGGTATGAAGGGGCAGAAATGGATGCATTTCACTCATTGCTTTAGGCATCTTCATTGTCATTGCTGTGCGCATGTTGCTTTACAGATGTTTGTAAAACAAAGCAGTGCAGGGGTGAAGCTCTCAAAGTTGTGCTCTCTTTGGGAATGGGTGCTCTGGACCAGCATAGTGGCTGTGCAGTTGATGAACAGGTTAGGGTCCTGGCAGCACATAATGTGGTCATAGTGAAGTTTTGGTTATGTGTGTGCTGAGAATTTACAGTTTTCCTTTCTTTTGCAGGTGGGGAAGTACAGAGTGGGCATCAGTCATGGAAATAAAGGAGTTGGGCTTGAAAGGTAATGGAGGCTGTTGCAGTGGATATGCCAGTCACTAGAGTGATGCACAATGAGCTCACAGATGGGGGACCGCAGAGTGAGTAACAGCCAATGGTCTGAAGGAAGTGGATTGGAAAGGTAATGGATTCTGCTGCAATGGATGTTCTGGTTGCTGGAGTGGTGCACAATGAGGTCGCAGGTAAACTTACTTTAATCGCTGCTCATTAAGACATGTCAGAGTTAGTGCAGTTCAGGGTAGTGTGGGGGCAAGTGAGGAGGAGGTATGTTTGTGGCAGGGTAAAGCAGGGTTGGGGATTGTTTATGGGGAGTCTGGGATTCACACAGGAGGGGTGGAGTCACAAAAATCATAGGATCATAGCAAATCACAGGGCTAATGGCTGTAAGGCTTTTCTAGCTGGCCAAATTTAACCTTTAATTCCACGTGCAGCACCTATTACCCTTGTCTAAGAGGGACATGGGTGGAACCCCTGGGGTGAAGTTACGGTTACCCATCCAGTTGCTCAAATTGTGTTTGAAGAGGGCCAATGAGGTGTTCTGTTTAACATGAAATGGGAGTTTTTTGCAAAGGTGTCATATCTTCTGGGAGACAAATCTGTCCGTCAAACAGGTTCTACTAATGGCACATACCAGGTTAAGGTCTTTAGAATGAGTAACACATGTACCATTTGACTTGCGCTTTGGGCTGACATGAGGTGGTTCAATATATGTATGACTTTTAAGAGTAGGTAGAATTTGATGGAGCATTGTAGGTATGCAGGTGTTTTGGGGGATGTGAGGAACTGGGTGTTTCACTGGCTATTCAGAAGTTAGGACGCATAAGCAAGGCATTGTTTTGGGATTCCTTGCAGATGTAGGCTATGTTTTAATTCCTTACCAGATGGAAAGGTAACACATGGAAAGAAAAGCTTCAAGGGGAAAGCCAAGGACAAGCACTGGGTTAAGGATGTTGTGCAGCATCCTGCACTCCTGAAGTTGCATGTCAGCCAGTTTACTTTGGTCATTTTGGGTCAGGGTTAATAAGCTGATGCATTGTTTTTACCATTGTTGTGCCATTTGGATCATTTCAGTGGGATGGATTTTGGCAGATGGATAGGGTTGTTCATGGGGATTTAAATTTGTTTACAAATATGGCAGGAGGTGCTGGGTTGGGGGGCATAATTTGTGGAGGCTGGTTTGTGGGTTGTTGGATGGCAGGAAGGAAGAATGATTGGGGGGATGTTGAATATTTGGAGTTTCAATTTAATCTGGCATAGGAGGTTTAATGGGAGATATGACTTAAATCTACCTACAACAAAGTGGCTAGATTTGCTGCAAACTTACCACCCAGATCTCACCACTGTCTGGCCCTCAAGTCACTACACTGGCTTGAGTTTCCAAACCTCCTCAGTCTTACCCAACAACTCATTATACACTCCATTCTCGACAAACCATCCTCCTGTCCAAGTCTCTCTTCACTAGTTTCCCTCTACACTCCAGCTTGATCACTTAGGAGCTCAGATCAACATCTGCTACAAATTTACAAACCTAACATATGTGCAGGACAGAACTTATGTAGCTACTCTCCAGCCATCCTCTGGAACAAGCTTCCCTTGACTCTAAGAAGCCTACCCCAGACCCACACTTTTAAGATCTCTCTTAAACACTACCTTATCCACCTCACAACTTGCCCCTGCAACCTCCCCTCTTGAACCTAGTACACATCTTGGCCTCTTCACACCTCTCTGACCCTCCCTTTATCAGCCTACTATCCATCTCATCCTCACTCCCTACTACCTATCAACCCCCGTCTTCCCCACACGCCTTCTTCCTCCCAGCCTCTACGTTTATACCTCAAGACCTGCTCTCTCCTACCTACCTCTTCTCAGTAAGTACATAACCTTTCCCAGCTCTTCGCATGCTACCTATTTCATACTAGGACCCTCATAATTGCTAATCCATAAACCTATCAACTCATAATCATCCCTCTACACTAACTGCTGCAAACCCCCCCCCCAAATCCCACTGCTCCTACCCCCTACTTATCCTACTTACATCACTCTCAACTACCCTCCATCTGCTCTGACTCCATTACAACACTAAGTTGCTATCTAACTGTATCTGTGTTAAATTCTTACTTGCCTTCCTTATTTAAATGCAATTAACAATAATTACTCTAGTCGTGTATTTAGCAAAATTTGTGTTCCAGTATTTTTGCATTCATGTACTGTGTATTGTGTAAATAGCAGAATTTTTAATCCACTATTTTTGTATTCTTCTACTGTACATTGGAGCTTTTCCCCCTGGCTTCTGCTGAAAAAGTGCTCTGTCCCAGTCGGACTATCGCGGTCAACAAATGTCAAATAAAATAAATAAATAAATAAATAAAGATGTTGGGGATTAGGGTTCATTTTCATTTGTTTAATATGGAAGTTCTGTGGGTTGTGTTTGTGCTGCTAGATAAGGTATGTCAGGCTGTGTTAGGATTAAAGGCTTGCTGAAGGAGTTTGGGGCACCTTTTCTAAGGAAGAAATATGGTAGGGCATTGCCAGATTGGTTAAATTTGTGTTACAGCTGCCTGTGGGAAGGAGTTTAATGTGAAAGATTTAGCTATTTGTCAGGTTTGGGAACAAGAGAAAGCAGTTCAGTTGGTCAAGAAGGATTTAGCTGCGAGTAGCATAGTTGCATGGGTGACAAGGCTATGTGAACATATCAAATCTTGGTTAGTGATTCATTGGTTTGAAGGGTTGGGGTAGGTTTGATACTGTGAAAATTGACAGACATTGGCTATTGACAAGATAAATTTTGTTGTGAGGGTTGGAGCAGGTAAATGGATGTTCATTGGGCTACAGGTAATGTGGCATTTATTTTATGGGATGTATTGAAGTCATTCAAAGTGTGGTTTATTGGGCAGCAAATGCTATGATAGGTATTGCATTTTTTTTCTTATAATGGATAGTTGGTGCGATGGCAGGAATGCTATTATATTGATTTTTGCAATGGAAATCTCATGTTGGTCATTATATACATTGGGCAGTAAAATACGACTGCCATTTGGCATGATGGGATACAATTGCCCTTGTGTGGTTTCGCATGGCATTGGATTTAGTGTTTTGGTGGTGCATTTGGCAGGTAATGACCTGGGAGTCATAATGATGCTACTACTGGTAGTTAGAATAAGTGAGAATTTAGTTAATATATAGAGGTTATACAAGGTTATGTTTATTAATTTAGCACTGGAGAGGGATCATTGGTTTAATTTCAGCCACTTAGACCATTGGCTAGTGGCAATTGGGAGGTTGATGGCAGGGATCCAGTTTGATTTAGAGAGGATGGAGTACACCAAATGATGTTTGACATAACCTTTTTAATATGTGGTTAGGTTGTTGGAAGTTTTGGTAGGAGGAAGGGGGAGCAGCCTGGTCAGGCTGGTGGGTGCTCTGTTCTCCCTCTGGTGTTGGATGTTCATTTCAATGAGTTGGGAAAGGAAAGTGAGCAGCTGGATGCCACTTGATAAGTAAAACAAGCTAGCACAGGTAAGGACACTGCTTATTTGGTTGAATCTTCAATGAGTGGTAAAGAAAGTAAGCGATGGGATGCTGCTTCATAAGTAAAATAAGCAAGTGGAGGTAAGGATGCTGCTTATTGGGTCAGGGTCAGCAAGGTCATGCTGCCCTAGTTAACAGTTATATGGATGTTTATGCTGAGATAATATCAGTTATATGGATGTTTATGCTGTGATTAAGAAATAATATTGGTTAATAAAGTTATGCTTATGGAAGTTTAATAAAGGTCATCAAACATCATTTGGTGTGATATGTGTTTATTGAAGGATGCCAAGACAACTTAATTTTACCTTTGGGGGTAAAAGTACAAGAGGTAATAGCAGTTATTTTAATTAACAAAGAGACAATTTTTGACATTTTCTTTAAGACTGTGCAAGGTATGGAAAGATTTTTGTGTGAATATGAAAAAAGACAAAATGACAATTCTTGGAATGAATAGATAATAAAAGCATATTTTAGAGACACTCAAAAGAAAGTTCATATACAGTTTTGTACTGAAGTGGAAAGAGTGACTTTCAAAGAACATTTTAAGAAATATATGTAAAGAAATATTTGATATGTCAAAGATTTATGATAATAGGGGTTTATGGATTGGGACATGGGATTGAAATGTCATTCTGAAAATGGAAGTGTTATAAACATTGCTGATAACAGGGATATTGTAAAGCATTGGGGGCAACCAACGACATGTTATTTTTGTGGGAAAAGGACAATTAGTTAATACTGTAGTTGTGACAAAAATTAATACTATGTGCTAAAACAGGACATGAAGCAAAAAATGTGAACTTGAATGTTATAAATGTAAATGTAAAAATGGGTCATTTGTGTATGGATTGTAAAGAAAAACAAGATAAGCTAAGTATTTTAAATCATAGTAAAGAGAAATGGGAAGAAAGGGCTGAAGAGATAGAAACAGATGAAACTTCAGAAAAAGGGAGATGCTGGAAAAATGAAGGAGATGAATTAGAGATAGAATCAGAAATTAGTGATGAAGAAGATGTAAGCTGGAAAATTGTAAGAGGGAAGAAGAATTCCATTGGTAGAAGAGTTAAAGACAGAAAAAAATTAAAGCTATTAATATAAAGGAAAATGAGTAAGTTAATGGCAAAAAGCTTTTCTTATAAGAAATTAGTATAGAATTGTCTCTCCTAAACAAAGTAATAGGGAAAGGAATAATTTAAGAATTCCTCCTGTGAATGTTAATAGTATTAAAAACATTATGAGACAGACAGAAATGTTATAATAGCGTAACATGTGATGTTGATATAATTATTCTGGAGAGCATATAAATTTTGACACATGAAGAAAGATTAGTGACGCAAAAAATATGGGATGTGGAAATAATACAGAACATAGAGAATGATGTTTATATAATTTATTTATTTATTTGTCATTTGTTACCAGGTTAGTCCAGCTAAGCCAAAGTCTCATTTTCAGTGGAGACCCAAAGAGAAAAGCTCTAGTTAAAAAAATGCAGGGCATTAATGAGCATTCAACTGAAAAAGCAAGAATATTGCAAAGTTATATCATACATTTATAAACAAGAAAAATAACATTTAAAAACAAGAAGAACTATATAGGTATATCAGTGAAAAGTTTGACTGCTCAGGACTCAAACCTGGGACCTACAACACTAGAGGTCATGACTTAACCTATTTAGCTACTGTGATAGTGTGATATGTTTGAGAATAGCATTCCATGCAGAAGACCAGTGAAAGTTCTGGGTGTTATATTAGAATAGGAAGAGTTACAATTATAGAAGTAAGATGACAAGAAAAAGTGCATAGAATTATTTCTACATAAGCATACATGATTAGCAAAGAAAGGGAGACTCTATTTCAAAAAAGTGCACAGAATTATTTCTGTATAAGCATACATGATTAGCAAAGAAAGGGAGACTCTATTTCAAAAAAGTGCACAGAATTATTTCTGTATAAGCATACATGATTAGCAAAGAAAGGGAGACTCTATTTCAAAAAAGTGCACAGAATTATTTCTATATAAGCATACATGATTAGTAAAGAAAGGAATACTTTATTTCAGAAAATATTGAATTATGTATTGGTAAACATGGATATAATAATTACAGGAGATTTCAACTGTGGCTTAATGGGAAATAAAAACAAAAGAGGAAACAAGATTAAAAAGATGGAAGTAATAAAAATTGGAAAATTATTTATATGGAATAAAAAACATAGCCTTAACAAGAATACTTTTTTATCAGAAGAAATATGTGTAATGGAGGAGGAAACTATTGCAACAGATTTCTCAGATTATTTGGCAATATGGTTGGAAATACACCATAATAAAGACAGAAAATGTTACAAAAAAAAAATAAATGAAAGGGAATGAAATGAAAAAGGGAAGAAATATATTAAATGGTATGAACGTGAGACCTTTTTCAAATAAATTAGCCCATTTGTTTTTAGCTAATACATTACTATAGTTGAAAAGCTTAAAATCATCTTGATCATTGAAAATGATGGACGTGTTATCAGCCATCTGGATTGCACTACTCTCCTCTCCCTCCTGTTGTAATATTGATAATTCCAATTTTTGGTCCCTCTCCATTGTTACCCCCTCTGGAAATGATTCTCCCCCCTCTGAATGTTCCTGTTTCTTATCCTCTCAGATCTCCTGAGGGAAGAATAATCCAAAGGGACATGATGACTGGGCTGTTAATCTCATATGTATATTATACTCCTCTATAGGGCTATAATTGTGCTCTAATGGGGGTTGACCATGCCTGTCCTTACTGGAGGGAGGGTACACCTTCATCTTTCATATTCCATTTTGTCTCTACCCAGTGTTTCTCTTATTTGGTTTTAATGGCCATCATCAATGTGTAAAAATCATTTTCTTTCGCATAAAACAACACATTTTGTGTATCAATCATTATAGTGAAGAATGAATGTGAATAGGAATTAAAGGGGGATTAATTCAGAAGTTTATTTACAGGAAATACTTACAATCAAATGAGAGAGGAGGGGGTTTACCTTATAAAAGGAATGATGGGGAAAATCAGGTTATCCTGATAAAGTTCCACTGACCAGGATGAAAGCTCTTAATGTGTTTCACTTTGATATTTTTTGTTTAATAAAAATGTTTTGAATTGGTTTGCTCCTGCTGAGTCTATTGGTGTTTCTTGTTGTTCTTTGTGGTGAAATCCAGCTCATTTATTTTATTTATTTATTTATTTATTTATTTATTTACATTTGTTTACCAGGAAATTCTGACTGGACCCAGATCCTTTTTCAGAGGATGCCCAGGGAGAAAAGCTCCACATCATGTACACGGTAGAGATACAAAGTTGCAGCAGTACTAAACAACATTACAGGTTGTTGGCTTTAATACAATAACAAGATATTGATTATCAACAGTATATACAGAAAATGTTGCAAGTTAAGATAGTTTCTTGTCATTTATAATATTAGTAACAAAGTTGTCAGACAAGATGATAAAGTATGTAAAGACAACTAGCTATTTCTGACTGTGGTTAGTAGTGGCGGTAGTATATTTGGGTTAAGAGTCTAGGTGGGGGGGTAAGGGGGGGGCATTAGTCTGGATTAGAACAAGGACAAAGCCAGTGCAAATTTAAGTGGAATTTGAGTGCAGTCTTGAAAAGGCTGCTGGAAGGTAGAGTAGTTATAGAGGGTGGAAGATTGTTCCAAAGTTCAGATATGGTACATGAAAATATGGCTTCTCCTGCTAAGTTTCTGGGTTTGATAACAGTGAGTTGATTTTTGTTGCTTGCACTTAGGGGCCTAGTGGGGTGATAGGGTTGGAGAAGGGTTTGAAGGGAAGGGATGTTAAGGGGGTGGTTAATAAGTTTATGAGTGAGGGTGAATTGATTAAAGTGAGGGAGTTGTGTGAGTTCTAGCCAGTTTAATTCTTTAAGGGAGATACAATGATGGCTGCAGTAGGAGGTTCCAGTGGCAAATTTAGCAATTTTGTTGTAACAAGCATCCAGCTTGTATAGGTCTATCTGTCTAAGGTTGGGGAGTATCAGGGATGCATAGAGTAGGGTGGAGATTAGCTGGGAATTGGCTATGGAGATTCTAGCTGCCTTGGTTAGGAATTGGCAGGCTCGATATAATGCACCAAGTTTCTTGTGAACTTTTTTTATTGTGAGAGATATGTGGGTGTCAGATCTAAGTTTTTTGTCTATTTCCACACCAAGTAATTTTGTGTATTCTGATGAAGAGCTGATGGTATTGTCTTTGGCAAGAATGTGGAAGTGGTGGTATTTTGGGTGGCTTTGGAATATTGAAACAGGAGAGGTTTTGTCTTAGTTGGGTTGAGTAGGAGCTGAGCATTTGGATAGCCAGCTTTCTACAGAAGAGAATGATTCCTGTGTGATTTGTTGTAGTTCTGGTAGAGTGGGGGCAGAGCAGATGAGAGTAGAGTCATCTGCGTACTGTATAAGAGATGTTTGTGTGGTGGCAGTATGTAGGTTGTTAGTGAAAAGTGAGAATAGCAGAGGGCCAAGGATAGACCCTTGGAGAACTCTGAGAGTAACTGAGAGGCAAGGTGATATGTTATTGTCCTAAATTACTGATTGCTGGTGTCCATGTAGATAGCTGTGGAACCACTTGCAGGCTGGTTGTGAGAAGGAGAGGTTGGAGAGAGTAGAGAGTAGTAGCTCATGAGATACCATGTCAAAGGCCTTTGAGAGATCTAGAAATACGGCAGTAGAGAAGACGCCATTGTTTTTGTGATGAAGTATAGTGTTGGTGAAGGAGAGCAGAGCGGAGGTAGTGCTGTGATATGGCCTGAAACCATGTTGGGTTTTGGAGAGGAGATTATTAGCTAGGAGGTAGTTGGAGACCTGGGTGTTGATACATTTTTCAAGTATCTTGGAGAGAGAGGAGAGAATAGCAATGGAACAGTAACTGGAGAGGTCGGTGGAGGGGAATGATGTGGGATATTTTCCATATTGAGGGAACATAGCCTTCTGTTATGGAATGGTTGATTAGAATTGAAATTGGGTGGGCTAGTGTATTAGATGCAGTTTTCAAGTATTCAGAGGGGAGGTTGTCAGCTGCAAGTTTGGTGGGCTTAAGTTTTGACAATAGTCTTTTTATGTTGGAGGTAGGCACTGAGGTGAAGAAGAAAAGAGGAGTGGGAGTTTAGGGTTAGGAGTTGGAGGGGTCTGTTGTAAGGAAGTGTTGTTTGTTTAGAGATGTTATAGATTCAGAAGTGTTTGTTGAAGGATTCATCAATACTGCTGGAGGAGGAGGGAATGTACGGCTGGGTGGTATCAACCTTCCCTGGGTGGAATTCTGAAAATTTTAGGTGTTATAGGAAATTCGACAACTCCTTCATCCTTATTGGGGGATTGATAGAAGCATTACCTTAAAGAAGTCTAGTGTTTTTATCCCAGCTATGAACCTCATTATCCACTTATATAAAGAAATGTGTGTGACACAAATTAGGAGAGTTCTTAGGAAAAAGATAGACATGGATGACAATTTAACCTCCAGAGAAAGGTTTTGTCTTAATGAATTGATGACCAACAATAATTATAGAGTGATGAAACCCGATAAGGGTGGAGGAGTTGTCATCATGTCAAGTACTGATTACAACAATAGTATGCTTAACTTGTTAAATGATACTAATACTTATACTAGAGTCTCTAAGAATGAGATTAATAGGGCCTATGCAAAAATTGATTGGATACTATACGAATGGTTAATGGAGGGTATAATTGAGAAGAAAGAATATGAGTTTCTGTTTGTGGAATTTCCTATAACACCTAAAATTTTCGGAATTCCAGAGATCCACAAAGACCTCAAAAATCCCCCATATAGACCTATCGTATCTGCAAAAGGTTCGAAAACTGAACCGTTGGCTGCCTATGTTGATTTTCACTGTAAACAAATTCAGAAGAAATTTCCACATATACTTAGGGACTCTTGGCATTGTTTGGAAGTTATTAATAACATTAATTTAGATGAGGAAATCATTATGATAACCATAGATGTTATAAATTTGTTCTCCATCATACCACATGAACAAGGATTGGAAAGTTTTGGGAAGTGTTTGACTAAATATAGTGACTTTCATAGAGTTAAAATGAGTCTTTTAGTTGAGTTGGTAGAGGTAGTCTTGATGAATAATTTCTTATCATTTGATGGTGAATTATTTAAGCAGATTACGGGGGTGGCCAATGGTGGCAAGTGTGCTCCAATTTATGCAACCTAGTTCTGGCAGATTGGGAAACGCAATATGTTTTGACATCAAGATTTAATGAGAATATTAAGTTATATCTGCGTTTTCTGAATGATATTTTAATTTTTTGGAAAGGAACTGAATTTGAGATTGCTGATTTTATGGACTATCTTAATACCACTACATCATATTTCAAATTTACCTCCAACATTTATAAAGAGAACTGTAATTATTTAGATCTTTCATTGATGTATGACAAAGAGAAGAACACGATGCAATCAGGAATATATAGGAAAAAGACATATTCAAATTCCTTTTTACATTTCAAAAGTTGCCATCCTTTTCATCAAAAAAAGAATATTATAAAAGGGCAAATGGTAAGACTTTCAAGATTAGTGAGCGATGATACACTTTTTGAAAAGGAAATAACCAGTTTAGTTAATATGTTTCAAGAAAGAGATTATCCAGTTGATATATTGTACAGAGTTCGAACAGAGGTAGAATCTAAAAGGTCTTCTGCCTTTAAGCCTATCTTGAAAGGTGGTCTATCAGAAGTACATCGTAATAAAGTTTGTAGCAATAATGTCAGTGTTGATACAAGTAGAAATGTAATGATTTTACCATTTAATCCTTTGTTTGATCACATTAGATTGATTTTAGAAGATACATGGTCGAGTGTGTTCAATAATGATTTTACCTCCATTTTAGGTATTAAATCCAATATAACCTATAGTAGAGGTAATAATCTAAAGGAGCTCATGGAAATTGATAAGGGAGCCAGTGTATTTAAAAGCTCCAGTATGAACAAGTGTGGGGCTTGTGGTGTGTTTAAATTTATCAACAATGGGCCATATGTAACTGTAAGTAATTATGGTAGAGTTATTAGGTGTCCAGGACACGTTAACTTTAATACCAAGATGGTAGTTTATGCAGCTACTTGGTTGAGCTGCCCCGCATTTTATATAGGAAAAATGATCAGAAACCTGAGTTCAAGGATAAAAGAACACACAAGAAGCATCAAGAATGCAAAGTCTACTAATGCATTATATTTGCATAGTCGAGTGTGTACCAATTTTAATAAATTTATATTTTTTGTGATTGACAGGATACCATATTTTGACAGAGGGGATGATGTTAGAACATTATTGGAAGTAAAGGAATGTCTATGGCAACTAAGATTAGACACTTCCAAGCCTCCAGGTATTAATGATCATATATCTATTGCCAGTATTTTAAAGTTAAGGTCCTATTGTATTTAACGTCAAAAACTTTCTAGGTTTTTTAGCTCTTTACACATTACTGTTCAACACAATATTATTGAATATTTATAGCATAGTTTTGTCCTTTTGTTTTATTGTACCTTTGTATGTGTAATTTTAAGTTCAAGTTTAAATTGAGTTGAGCAAAGCTATTCTAAAAGCATATTGGTTTGGATGGGAGGTGTGTGCATGACGCAATGCGTATAAAATCTTTGCAATTGTTATATGGATTCACTCTGATGAAGCCTTTGAATTAATAAAGGTGAAAGCGGTAAGCTAAACATTCGTATCCTAGTATTTTTTGCAATTGAAGCTTCCTTGGGTTGTTTGTCAAGTGACGCTCTGGTTGAGGGATTACAGCCTGGTGTTTCTTACAAGTTTGGTCATGTTTCAGTTTATTGGCGTGGTTTTGTATCACTTTGATGTCCTCTGGACGAGGAAGTGGGATACCCTCAACCACTGGATCAGGGAATTTAGGACAGGGGACACTGAACAGTTTCAGTGAGTAATTGTAAGAGTTAAAAGCTGAATATAGTCAAGACTGGTATTCCTAATGGTATTCTGTTCTGTTCTTCCATAGCTGATATGGAGTGAGCCTTGAATGTCAATTCCCATGCATTTGTTAAGGATGTCAGAAGCAAGTTGTAAGTATGCATCACAACAGTATTGCTTTACATAGTATTGTAAAAATAATAATTGTTACAGTAATTTAGTAGCATTAAAAGTTAAGGGCAACTTAGCTGGTATTTAATACAGTTGTATCAAATTTGGCATCGAGTATATCTCAACTGTAAAAGAAACTATGCATGCCTTAGTCTGTAGCATAAAGCAGCAGTGGCATATTCTCAAATAACAGTGAGCATGCATCTCTAAACTGTAAAAGGAAAGTATGCATGCAGTAGTCTGTAGGACAAAATAACAGTACAGTATTAAAGAGCACTCATCGGTTGTGAGTTCAAAAACCACACTTCCAAAATATATGGTACTGTTAGGTGTTAGGTTTTCATTATTATTGCAATGTAACTCCACACCTCTATACCAGTGGCACAAATGGCCTTCTGTAAACTGTAATCAGTATAACTGGAACATACATATATGCACACATCAAGGGCTGGTGACTGGCATATGTACTATAGTGTGCCTCTGTTACGAATTGAGTAGTATTAAAAGTAAGTTGTTAGGAGCTTGTAGTGTTAAAAGTAAAGGTAACAGAATAGAGTCAGATAATTGTATCAATGCTTTGAATCTCACATATGAAGTTATTAATGTTATTTGACTCTATTTTGTTACCTTTGCTTTTAAGACTACCAACTTCTAAGAAATACCTTTTTTACTGTTAATAAATAAACAGAACAGGGAATCCAAACACTCGAAGCCGGTGCTGTCTCGTTGAACTCTTTATTGTAGGTTGAGCGCTTTCATCTGCTAACATGCAGATTTCATCAGAACAATTAACTGAACATAAAAACAAGCTTATATACCTATTTATGGCGCCAAACACTAATTGTTAAAATAATTCTTAAAACGTCTATGTTCACAAAACATGACTTAGTTAAAATGCCTAGCCTTATGACATTTGATACACTGTAATATTTTACAAATACTGGAATGTTATAAAAATACAAACTAGTTTGACTTCTCCCTAAGTTTCTCTTAAAAATATATATATCATATAAAAGGTGTTAAAGCTATAATAATACTATATAGACAATAATATATATTATTATATATTATTATATTATATATATTTTATATATTTTATATATTTTATATCTTTTTAAAAAATTTTTCAGTTTTCATTTATTATTGTCTATATAGTATAATTATAGCTTTAACACCCTTTATATGATATATATATTTTTAAGAGAAACTTAGGGAGAAGTCAAACTAGTTTGTATTTTTATAACATTCCAGTATTTGTACAATATTACAGTGTATTAAATGTCATAGGCTAGGCATTTTAATTGAGTCATGTTTTGTGAACATAGCCGTTTTAAGAATTATTTTAACAATTAGTGTTTGGCGCCATAAATAGGTATATAAGCTTGTTTTTATGTTCAGTTAATTGTTCTGATGAAATCTGCATGTTAGCAGATGAAAGCGCTCAACCTACAATAAAGAGTTCAACGAGACAGCACCGGCTTCGAGTGTTTGGATTCCCTGTTCTGTTTATTTATTACACTTGTTGGATTTGTTCTTTTTTACTGTTAAGACTACCCAGCTCCTAACAGATGTACAATATACTACAGATTGCAGTAAGCAATCATTGATGTGTGCATATATTGCATATATGCGCATTCCAATTATACTGATTAAAGTTTACAGCAGGCCATTGGTGCCACTGCTTTAGAGTTCTGACTTTACATTGCAATATCAATGAAAATTTAACAGTATAATATATTTGGGAAGTGTTGTTTCTGAACTCACAACCTCTGACTACTCTCTAATACTGAAGTGTTGTTTTGGCCTGCAGAATAATGCATGCATACTTTCCTGTTGCAGTTGAGAGATGAATGCTCAGTTTGATACAACTGTATAAAAAACAATAAAGGTGTCTTTACTTTTAATGCTAAAATAACAGGACTTTCTGATGCATACATACCACTTGCTTCTCACATCCATGCTAGTCTAGCAGCATGGGTTTGTGCATTCAGTCCTTGGTCTGTGATGGTTGCATAAAAAACAGAACAGAATACCATTATGCATACCAATCCTAACTATATTCATCTTTTAATTCTTACAAGTAGTTTCTGTAAGTGATACTTATACATCTGTGGGGTATCCCCAATCCTACATTCCTCAATCCAGTGATCGAGGGTATCATCCTGAGGACTCTATAGTGATTCCTACATTGATCTCAAGTGCAGGGGATACTGGTAGCACTGGTCAGAGCCTGGGCAAGACTATCCTATGCCTCTGCCTTATAATTTGAGCCACAATGATCTCTTTGCAAAAACCTGGACCCATATTCATTCCTGGAGACCCCATGTTTGAGCACGGAATCTCAAAACCTCTCCACAAATTTCTGCCATGCTTATCACAGATCAAGACCATTTGAGAAATATGTTTTCCCACCAATTGCAGGTATCAGACTTACTAAGAACCACTTTTTGGTTTTGCAACATTTGAAAGTGTTGTGTATTGCTTACCATCACACAAACACAGTGCACAAGAGTGTGCACTGCCGGGAAATGTGTTTGCGCAATGGTCAGTAGTATGAATTGAATGCATTGAATGCATCCAGTGTATGCTTGTGGCTATCTGGGTCCTGTCTGATACATGGGTTGTCCATTCATCCAGTTTGTACACTGCCGCTCAAAGTGTAAACTAGAAGAGCATAACCAAAGCTGTTTGTGCTAAGTAGTGAATTGCACAAACAGTGTCCCTGAAAGAAAAATAAATAATTAAAAAATGGAAACATAGTTGAAATGAGGAAAGTCAATCTATGACATACAAGGTAGAGACTGTTAGTACACATGATATATGACTGCATTGGACTGGATCCCAAATCTCACTGCAATGCACTGTCAGAAAACAGGATGGGGGACTTATCCTTCTTTGCCATACAAATAGCTTTGCAGCAAAAAAATGAAGTAATTCCTCACATAACCAAATGGAACTGAATGTACACTTATATCAATGCATAACCTGTTATTTGTAAATGTAGTATATTTAATATAGTTGGGTGTAGTGCACTTAGTTATCACACAACCTGTTATGATCATTCCTTCCAAATCTACATCTCTGTCTTACCTTTCTGTGTTTCTTGGTCATTCATCAGTTATCTGACCAGTACTCAGAGACAAGCAGTGTGTAAGCTAGTCTATATTGTTTACTTTAAAATGTGTGAGGATATTAACTGGGAATATTATGATATGCAGCTGCCATCACATGAAGGGCAGGCTGGATGGCCCAAACAAGAATAGACTACTGTTATTTGGGGGGCAAAGGTGGGTTCCTGTTATGGCACATGTAAGGGTACACTGCTCTTTCAAGGGGGTGGACCCAGGCTGAGCTACTGTTATGGCACAAACAAGGATATGTTGCTCTTGTTATTCTCCTTGTTTTGCATCCTGCTTGTTTGATTTTATGAGAGTGGTGATGTCAGAAACTGCAATTTGTCTCATAAATTTCTAACTTCTCTCTGTTATTATTTCCCATTACAAATGTATAGTGTTAAACTAAGGGCATGCAGTGATCATCAGTACTTTGGGGAGGTATTAATGTCTGAATCTTTGAGGCCTGAGGCCCACTACTTGCTAATGGAAACATACAAGTCAAATAACTCTCTGCTGTCACATGTTATGTTAATCTGTGTACAAATATCCCACCTTTTACTTGCTTACTGTACCAACTGATGAAATACAAGGACATACCATAATATTATTATACAATATAGTACATGCTCAGGACTTACCTTGTAAATGTAGCAGTTGCCACAGTGTTAGTTCAGGGCTGACAGTGATGCAAACAGTACACAGCTGATACAATTGGAGGTAAAAGTTCTGACTCTGAGTTGAGGCCAGCAGAAGTCACAGAGTTACTCTATTGTGTCCCAGTCCACTCTGTAGTACTCTACAATGTCCATGTCATGTATATGGTGATAAGTTAAATGTGGCCTGAAAACTCTTCTCTGCCTTGGCCCAGGCCTATTGGCAGCAGCATCGCCTGCAGCCTGTAGCACATACAAATGGAGTCAAACAGCAGCAGCTCCTAACATTCTGTCTCTATAGATTTTCTGTTTCTGTACTCCACTACTTTTGAAATCCACAGGAAAAACCAGCATGGAGTCTGCATGGTTGCTTTATAACTTGTTGAATAGCTCCACCA
This sequence comes from Protopterus annectens, assembly GCF_019279795.1. Lineage (NCBI taxonomy): Eukaryota > Metazoa > Chordata > Ceratodontiformes > Protopteridae > Protopterus > Protopterus annectens. The sequence goes on along the minus strand of NC_056730.1, from coordinate 47,467,173 downwards.
GATTGGTTGATTAGCGTGCAGTTCAGATGCTTATGTTGTAATTAACATCTTTGAAACAGAGGCTAACACAGATGAAATCCATTAATAATCTACTCCATTATAAAAAGCTAGCCAAACTGATGGTGTGGATACTTGCTACATGTTTCCAGGACTTTGCAAAAACAAAAAGATATTTCTAAAGATATCTTTACATAGGAAGGAACTCCAGGAGGTATGCTGCCATTTTGTCACCTACATAATGCATATGCTGGAATGTATTAATGAATAATGAGAAGTAAAGCCTTTTACACTATCTGTATGCATTAGGTAGAAGTATACCAATGGCATGGCCATGTTTGTAAAGCTATTTCAGAGGTAAAAAGATTGACAATACTTGAAAACAGAAAGCTGTGTTTTACATATGTGCAAATATTTCAGGGACAGGTCCTTAGCATTTCAAAATTGTTTTATTAGCAAAGTATTTAATGTACCTATTCTTTTGTGGGTGGGGCAGCAAAAAAAAGTTATTGTTATGTTCACAAACTAGAATGGAGAACAGTTGAGTTACTGCTGTGGCACAAACAAGGATCTGTTGCTCCTGCTACTCTCCTTGTTTTGCATCCTGCCTGTCATTAGTATTTTACACCTGTAGTCTGCTTCATGATTTTCCAGTGGGTACTACTGACTGCCTATCTTTACTGTTTTATTTGTTAACAGTTACTTTGTAATTATGTGATACTTATGTGTATTAGGGTCTATATCATAAGATCGACATCTGAAAATGTCGACTCACCTTTCGTTGACATGGAAATGTCGAACTTCCAGTTTGTCAAACTGCCAAATCACTGATTTCTTTCCAAGGGAAAGGAATTGGTTGACTGTTCTGTTACACCTGCCCTTTCCCCAGCTGTAGTGTGGTATTGGAGTTAGAATATTTAGTTAGGGGGGTGTGGGGGCAAAGCCCCCACTTAAATATGTTTGTCTTTTTGTGGTTTTGTTTGTTGGCCTTCCGATTTTTTTCCCTTGGAAAGAAATTGGTGATTTGGCCATATGAGAAACTTGGAGTTCGACATTTCCGTGTTGACAAAAGGTGAGGTGACATTTTCGCATGTCGATCTTATGATATAGACCCATGTATTATCATTCTGCTGTCTTTTAGGACACAAAATGTCACTGATGTGGAGACCCCACTTCAGTGAAGCTGAAAATAATATCATCGTTGACATGCTCTGTCAACATGGGGCATTTTTTCCGGGAAGAAGTCATCCAAATATGCCAGAAGGCTCAGAGTATGGTAGAAGATTGTTGCCAACATCAGTTCTGTGGGCAGCCATTGCTGGACATAGGAGCAGGTGTGCCAAAGGACCACTGACATGATTACCTCTGCATGAAGGCACACAAATGCTGTTGTCTGAGACCAGAGGGTAACCAGGGGTGGGCCTGCTACAGAATCACCTCAAATCCCCAATGAGGATTTCCTGACAAATAATCTCTAACAGGACAACTCACAGCCGATTGCTCCAAACCATGTCATTCACATGGGCACCACTGCTTCTGAGACCCAGATAGGCTTTGATATATGACCAGTTGAATACTGTTGTATAGTAAAACAATTGAAATAGAAATTACTTTTGTGTCACATATCTTTTTTTGGGGGATTGAAGATCGGTACAATGATAAGCTCAGTTTGGAGTTGTCAGCCACATTCTTGTTGAACATACACTTAATGTAGATATAGAGAGGTACATGTAGTGTGCATTGTCTTTCTGTTAAATGTGATGATGTTGCCCTTATATCTTGCTTAACTTATTTCAGAACCATCAGGAATCCATTGAAGTATGTGTCCTGCAGATGGTAAGTCAAATAAATTTCTTTCAGTACTGCAGATCAATTTAAAGAAATATCATAATGTGTCATTTTAGGCCTGTTATGTGTATTGCTGTACTGTCTGTAATAGTGGTAGCACTGTTAGTTGTTTAGCATATAGTAGTGCAGTTATTAATATATGTCTGTGTTTCTCACTTGTTATCACAGGTGATCATAACAGTGGAAGAGTGGGCCCTGTGCCACCTAATGTCAGTGTTTCATCAGACATCGATGATGATGGTTGCAAAACTGAGGTACAGTCAGGAGCTGCAGAATTTGAATCTGACACAGAGGCTGACATCCAGCCACCCTCTTCATTTTCACCAGACACAGCCACTAGGCCTACTCCTACCCAGACCACTAAGCTTATAGATATTGGAGACCTGAAGGGTGAGGACATTGAGCAGGAAAGTGTGGCTACTGCAGCTTCAGTGTCGGTTGAGTCTGGCCTTTGCCAAAGTGTTGGCATAGTGCCACACAGGAGAGTTGATAGGGGCACTTGGAGGAGGCCTGCTGTCCCTCCTACACATGGTGCAGGTATCTCTTCCTGTGTCACTCACTGTATGTTTAGGGCCATCATGGAGACACAGGCGCATTCAGAAAGGCACTCCAGACAAATGCTTAGGACCGTGGATGTGGCACAGGCTGACATGCATGACTGTCTCCATTGTATTTCAGATTCACTGGATCAGATGAATGACACACTGGAACGAAGCATGTCTGTGATGGATCAAGGGGTGTTTGTCATGGAACGAGCAGAGTCTGTGATGGAATGTCTGCTTGGAGGGGAATGGTATCCTCCTGGGCATTAGTCAGCCACAACATCTGCTGGCTATGCCCAATCATGCTCTCATAGTGGCAGCAAAACAAAAAAAAAAAAAAAAAAAAAAAAAAAAAATCTTGCTTTTTTCCCACTTTTCTGAGAGTTAAAAAAGTTCAGTTACAGGCTTGCTGTTCCTGAACTGTTTGAAAGTTTCTGTGAGGCCATTTTTGCTTGGGCTGAAGGAGGGTCTCTCTGTTCATCAGTGGCAGTGACTAACATTGAGCAGCTTCCCTGCATCCCGTAGAGGTGGTTACTGACTTGAAACTGTAGTTTTATTTTCCCTTTTGGGTCTATTCCTGCTTCTTTCCAGCCCCTGCTATCAAGCACGCTTTAACGTGCTTTAGCACGATTTAGCGCGGAGTTGCCACTAGAGCAGCATCGGGCAGCGCTGGTTAAACAAGGTTAAACTCTTTCTGGCTCCAGAAAGTCTGTTCTTCAATTTTTCCCTTAGAACTGCTCTGTTAGGAACCTAAACAGTTTACACCTACACTAAAAAGTGCAGCACTTGTTCCAAATAGCTTTTTCTTCTCAAAAAGCTCAGCACTTGTCTTATAAGCATATCCCTTGTCTTATAAGCATTCTCTTTGCAGGTCAAGCACTCCTATATTATACAAATCTCTCACTAGCAAAACCCCCCAAGAGTGCCCACTTCCCTGCTAAGCCCACTACTTTTCTGTCTCATACCAACTCATAATTCTTTCTAGCATGTCGAAGGGTCAGATGCTGGCGTCCTCTCCTGCCCATTTGGTGAATCTGGGAATTCTGAGACAATGTTACAATTGCCTCATGTACACGGACAACCATCTTCTCCTCCCATGTAACACTAACACTTGTGAGAGATGCAGCTATTTAGCCAGACTGGAGGCTGAGCTCTCTCAACTCAGGACTGGCAAGACCAGGCAGGAGGAGAAGGCAACTACACACACCACAATACCAGTCTCACATAACTCAACCACACCACTGAATCAAACACATAAACACACTAAGACATACTCGGAGGCTCTGAGTAAAAATTTACCTAAACAGCAGAGGCCTCCAAAGCAGACACCCAAGCAACTGCAAACTCAATACACCACACAAACAACACATAAACAATAAAATCAGTGTGCAAAGCAGTCACTGCCCTTAAGGCCAAACACAACACCAAACATACTTGTCATAGGTGACTCCATAGTCAGACACACTGACGTCCCGCTCACCAGACTGAGTAAGGAGAAGGTCACAGTAAGCTGCCTGTCGGGCGCTAGAATCCGCCACATAACACAAGCACTCAGGTCTCTCAACAGCAGGTACAAGTACGACTCAGTCATTGTCCACGCTGGTGTCAACGACCTGAGACGTACCTCCTTGGACTACATGAAAAGAGACATTGAGGAGCTCTCTGATTATGTAGCCCAGGCAGGTATGACCCTGACCTTGAGCAGTATCCTACCTTCACCTAGAATGATGCCACAATACAGTGATAAGATGATCAGCTTTAATAATTGGCTTAAATTCTGGTGTCATTCAAAGGGATCCAATGTCTGTCTGCCTGGGATGACATGCTGGACAAGCCATGCTGCTTCAAGGGACGGCTTGCACCTGTCACCCTGGGCTTCCGGACATTGGCAAAGGCTCTTGCCACCCCATAGTGCCTTTTTAGGCAAGGCTCAAATTCTAAACCTACCACCCTAGAACACAAAAAGTAAAAAACTAAGGGTAATGCTGCTCAATGCCAGAAGTCTCAATCTCAAGATGCACGCACTCGAGGCCCTTCTCAGTATGGAGAACATCGATGTCTGTGCTGTGACAGAAACCTGGTTCAAGGCTCCTGAGAGCACCCCAGCACTAGCAGGTTTCACCTCATATCATGCGTTCCGCCCCAAAATCCGGACAACACCAAGAAAGGAGGGGGGGTGTCCATATTCATAAAGAACACCCACACCTCAAGGTTGGTGGCAACGCACGATGCATCGGAGACCATCCAGGTGCAATTAACCATAGGCAAGACTGCTCTGCAATTTGTAGCATGTTACAGGCCACCCTCTCAAACTCAGGAACCTCACATGGCCTTCCTGAAAACAATGGAGGGATAAATGTATCTCCAAACACCATCATACTAGGTGACTTCAACTACCCTAATATAGACTGGGAACACTACTCAAGCCCAAACACTCTAGCCCAAAGGTTCCTGGAGTTCATAAACTCAAATGCCATGGAACAACTAGTCACCATCCCCACAAGAGGAGAAAACTTACTTGATCTCATCATCACGAACATGGGATCACAATGTTCAACACCAGAAGTATACCCCTCACTGGTGAGATCAGATCATAAACTAATCTCGCTGGAGGTCCTCATCCCGCCCCCACCTGAAATAAAAAGACCACAGTGAAAAACTTCTCAAAAGCCGACTTCACACTTCTAAAAACTAGTGTGGTCTCCTTTAAGGCCCCTGAGCCAGTGGTAAACATTACTCAAACCGCTGAATCACTTACAAATGCCTTCTACCAGCACCTACAGGACTGCATGGATCAGGCAATCCCAAACAAAACTAAGACTCTTTGTACCAAAGGCAAGCGTCCAGTCTGGTGGACCCCAGCCATAAACAAGCTCTACAACAAAAGGAGGAAGCTACTACAAGATAGAGCAAAATCCTTGAAAGGTAAGACACAATTGATCATTATAAGTAAAAAACTAAGAGCTCTCATAAAATCATCCAAGGCAAATTTTGAGAGAAAAATCACCAAGGATTCAAAAGACAATCATAAGGCCTTCTTTAGCTATGTTAGAAACTTAGGAGGAAACTCCCAGATATGCTCAGAATTAGTTCTAAATGATGTGAAGATTACTGAACCTACACACATTGCCAACATACTGGCTGACAGGTTCAGGGCAAACTTCTCCCCCCCCCAAAAGGAGAGATATCTATACCAGAGGATTGTAGCCCCCCAAACATCTCCAACGCCCAGGTGAGAACTGCTCTCTCCAAAGCAAAAAACACAGCATCCATGGGACCGGATGGTGTCCCCGGCTGTGTGCTCCATGAACTCAATGAGGAATTATACCCGCAGTTAGGACAGCTGTTTAATCTTAGCCTCACCTCAGGATACGTACCCAAGGAGTGGCGCACGGCGACTGTGGTCCCACTTCACAAGGGTGGTGCCTCCACTGACCTGGAAATTACCGTCCCATTAGCTTGACAAGCCTTATCTGCAAAGCCATGGAGAGGATCATAATGGAACTCATAAATAAAGACATAGGGAACTTGCAGACTTTGGATCCAACCCAGTTTGGCTTTCTCAAAGGCAGATCATGCCTTTTAAACTTGGTTGACTTTTTCGAGACAGTCACCAAGGCCATTGATGAGGGAAAGGCAGTCCATACAGCCTACCTTGACCTGGCAAAGGCCTTCGACACAATACCCCACTCAGGTATCATCAAAAAACTCATCAGCTTGAATGTAAACCCATACATCACAAGATGGGTTGCAAACTGGTTAAGTGACAGAACCCACAGGGTCAGAGTTGCTGGAGCCATGTCAGACTCAAAGCCTGTCACAAGTGGTGTCCCACAGGGCTCAGTCCTGGGTCCACTCTTGTTCGGCATCTACTTTTCTGAAGTACAAGCAAACACAGGAGGGTTATGGCTGACAAAGTTTGCAGATGGCTGCAAACTGGGTGCCATAGTCGAAAACACATCTGACACAGATATCCTTCAGAAGGGCCTCACAGAAACGGATAACTGGTGCCAGAGCCATGGCCTAAAGTTAAATGCCAAGAAACGCATAGTCATACCCTTCGGGAAAAACAAGGTTACCCCTAGCTACCATATAGGTGGCAATCCACTGAGCACAGAAGAAGTCATCAGGGATCTGGGGACCCAGGTTGACAGTAGCCTTCGCTTGACACTCATGTTGCTAAAGTAGTTAGGAAAACCTTCTACATTGCCCACCTGATCATGAAGGGATTCACATCTAGATCAAGGGAGGTCATCGCCCCCCTGTACTCATCACTTATTAGACCTATGATTGAGTACAATGCCCCATTTGGAATGTATCTGACCAGACACCTGCAGCAGCTGGAAAGGCCCCAAAAGTTCCTCACCAAAAGGATAAAGGGTCTCAAAAATATGTCTTATGCTGCCCGACTGAAAGAACTCCAGCTCTATTCAGTCTCATACCGCTTGCTCAGAGGTGACCTGTGCCTGACATATAAGGCCATGTCAAACCCTGATTTGATGAATATGCTTCACCTCAAAAAATCTAGATACCTCAGAACCACAAGGGCGGGAAACCTAAACCTTGACACGGTTATTAATAGAACATGCTGGAGGGACAGATTCATCACCCAGAGACTCCCTATGCTGTGGAACAAAATCCCGGTACATGTGAGGCAGAGCACCTCGCTGGCCTTGTTCAAGAGGAATCTTGACCAATGGATGGGGGATCGCAGATATACCCCAGGGATTACTTCAGTGTCACTGCTTGACAGAGGCACAGCAAAATAATAGGCATAGTTTTATTCAAACTAAAGGGGTGGCGAAAGCCAAATAACTATGGGCTAGGCTTATAAATGCCCTTGGGCAGATAGCCTAGTATGAACCTATGAACCTATGAACCTAAGCACTTCCGCTGGTATATTGGTGAGTACTCTGTCCACACCCAGATGTAGCAGGCCATGAGGCCATGGTCCTGGTCATTCCAGTGAAGGGAGCATGCCCAGCAGACATCAATCATGTTCAGATAGCAACATTGCATCTGACCTTAGGCTTGGAGGTGCCAGTACAACTCCTAGCAGGGTCAGTTCTTGTGGTCCGAGGTGACAATGATGAACTTCCACCTCTATTATACACAGCTCACACTTGTCCAACATGCCAAAATGTAGAGGTAGCACTGAGCTTGGCTGTCTTCATGCAGAATCGCACACTCCACTTTCACATGGAGGACTCCTATAGACACACACACAACAGTTACATGGTTCAGCCTGCCTGCTTCCCTTTGTTACTGACATACACTCAATTACCTTTTGTGTCGTCCTAGGACTCCTGCCCCCACACACACACACAACACCCTGTGCAAGTGATGATAACTGTGCTGTATCCCTGTTTTTTTCTCTTTTGGATTCAGGGACACAAAAGCTTTGTGTCTGATGCATAGGCTGCATAGCTACATTAGTGCCTAGTATATCTGTATTTGTGTTGTTGAACTGATAAGTGTACCTGTCACTTATATTTGACTTATCAAATTATACAGTGTATAGCATCATTATGTCAGTACTTTCTAGTGTATTCTCTTGTAAAGGTTGTGAAGTCAGGAACTGCAATGTCTCTCATTACTTTCTAACTTTTCTCTTTAATGTTTTCTAGTGCATACTATGGTGCACATCATAAGACATGCTGTCACAGTCAGATCTCAGGATTGTATGACAGTACTGAAGTCAAATTCATCAAAACAGTAATACTGTATAATGTTCTCTTTTGCATGAACCTCACCAGACACATGCAGTAGCTGGACAGAACACAGGGCTTTCTCATCAAGATAATGCATGGCCTACTAATCATGACAAAATGTATGTGGGGAGATTAAAAGATATGTCACTGTCATCTGTCTGGTGTTGTATTAAATTATTACTGTTATTCTAAGCCTCTTACTTTTGGTTTAAGTACTTGGGCTTCAAGCCAGTTGTTTTACATTAAGAAGGTTTATAGTCTACATTCTTCTGGGAGGAGACAGTAGCCTCTGCCCTTCCTACCTGGAAATTGCTGGTTGAGTGCTTATTGTGCCTGTTGTATCTTTGTTATGGTTTAAACACAAGCTCCAAACCAGTTATTTTACATTAGGAAGGTTTGTGGTCTAGACTCTAGTGACATGAGAGGATAGTCTACACCATTCTAAGATGCAAATTGCTGATTGAAGGCTTATAATAGTGTCTTAGTTCTAGTTTAAGCACTTGGGTTCCAAACCACTTATTTCACACTAGGAAGGTTTTTGGTCTTCAGTCTTGTTTGGTGTATTCTACTGAACTGCTGCTTTATTTAGACATTTTTTTTTGCTGTTATGATTGCAATTTTCTGCACTTTGAATTTCTAGTAGTTCTGCATTTTATGGCATAGGCTAGATTCAGACATGCTGAATCTAGACTGTTTCGTATCATCTGATCACTAAAACCAGCCATCTTACATTAAGAAGGCCCCATGCATCCTTGTGGCAGAAGTATGCAGACAATGCCCCATATTGAGTTAGGGATAGTGGAATAAGGCTCAGCCTTGGCCTTTCCCTTTGTTTACTTTTTTTAAAATCATTTAACTTTATTTGTATTCTAGTGTTCTGTTTGGGTGGATTGCACTCAGTTTACTGGAGCTGCTCAGATTGCACTGCTGCCCAGAGAGCAACTCAGTTGTACATTGTGAAGCAATGACACAGTTTTCCACCATTAGCCCTCTATGGAATAGATGCATTTTATGTTAGTCTTACAGTAAAACCTGGTCCATCTAGCCCAATTCCCACTAGTTACTGCAGTATATACCTGCCATAATGGACAGACAGTTTCTGAACATTTCTCCAGCCAGCCTGATTGACACGAGCATCCTGAGGCAATGTAGCAATTGCCTCATGTATACTGACAGACAGTTACTTTTAAAACAAACAAATAAATACAACATGTGAAAGCTGTATATATACTATGAACTTGGAATCACTGCTTTCCCTTTACAAGAGAAGCAGATATTAAACTGGCTGTCAGCAGACACGCTTCACCTCTTGCACATAACAACCTCACAATGCACAAATCCACATATGTGGAGGTACTCGTTAGAAGCCTACCTAAAGATCAGAGACTTTTCAAGTGCAAACCTACTGCACAAACTGCAGACCCAACAGAATCCACTACACATAATAATATACACAACAGTGTCTGAGCCAATAAGCCCATAAGACAAAACACCTCAAAACCAAATGTCTTGGTCATAGGTGACTACATAGTGAGACACACAGATGCCCCCCTCACCATGCTGGATAAGGAGAAGGTCATGGTCAGCTGCCTAAAGGGTGCCAGGATCCATCAGATCATGCACGCACTCAAGTTTCTCACCAAAAAGTACTATTATTACTCTGTCATAGTCCATGTTGGAGTGAATGACTTGAAAATAGACTTCACTGAACTATATGATATCTGCCTGGGCTCCAGGCCAGTGTCTGATCTTGCCATGGTGGGATGACTGCATATGCAATAATCTAATATAGCCAATGACATCAGCATTGTGTGTTGAGCATGTGGTAATAACAGTGCCCCACATGCTGGTGTAAATGGCTCTCTGTAATGTCAAGTAACAGGTCATACATGCACACAAACACCCAGTTGACTGCAGTGAGAGTCTAACCCCTACCTGTCTAAGTACACAGACTACAAAACACAATATTTTTATGCAAGCACCGCAGGACAAGTCTGACTTTTTTATTTTATTTTATTTATTTATTTTTATTTATTTTACATTTGATAACCGAGAAAGTATGGCTGGACACAGGTCTATTTTCAGTGGAGGCCCGGGGAGAAAAGCTCCAAGTACATACATTCACAACTTCTTATGGATTTTGAATTAATTTTCTTTACAGGTAAAACTAACATTCCAATTAAATGACAGCATATTGCACACACTCAAAGTAAGTAAGAACATCATTGGGTAGGATATTACATTATACATTCTAAATATGACAAGTTATACATAGCCATACAGTGGTTATTGGACTTGTTAAAAACATAGCTGGTAGTGTTTTTGTGAGTTAAAGGCAATAAATAAATAAATAAATAAAAATAAATAAATTTCATTTGGCTTTTGCATGTCTGCAGATCAGCTTACAGTGGATGTGATGTGAACATCCGCCAAGAGGGCCTTACCCAAACTAATGACTTGTGCCAGAAGTATGGCCTCAAACTGAATGCCGAGAAATGCATCATTATCCCCTTGGATGAAAATGTCACCCCCACTAATTATCACATTAATAACAATGTACTAAGCATGCAATCAGTTGTGAGGGATTTGGGCACCCAGGTTGATAGCAACCTGACTTTTGACCACCACATTGCCTCCATTGTACGGAAGACTTTCTACATAGCCCACCTCATAAATAAAAATATTTCATCCAGGAACAAGGAATTCATAACATCCCTGTACTCCTTCCTTATCAGACCCATTATCAAGTACAATGCCCACTTCAGCATGTACCTTGCCAAGCACATGCAGCAGTTGGAGACACCACAGAGGATCCTGACCAGGAAAATCCAGGTTCTCAAACACCTATCCTATACAGATAGGCTAAAAGCCCTGTCCCTCTACTCAGTCTCATACAGACTGCTAAGAGGTGACCTGTGTCTGTCAGACAAGGCCATTTCAGACCCAGCCTTGATGGAGTTGCTGCATATCTGTAAGACAAACTCCACTCATGCAACCCACAATCAAGGCCTTAACCTGGTCTGTGACATTAATAGAACTTGTTGGCAGGATAGATTTGTGTCCCAAAGACTCCCCCATGTGTGGAATAGACTTTGTCTCCATGTCAAGCAGAGTACCTTTCTAGCCCTCTTTATGAGGAACATAGACGACTGGATGGGAAACAGAAAATACACCCCTGGGATCCCGCCTGTGTCCCTACTGGAAGGGGAAACAAGTGCTAACTTTGAGGGAACATGGGTGAATTTCTTGGTTAGGCTTATAAGGGCCTCCAGGCCAATAGCCTAGTATCATACTATGAATCTATGAACCTATGACATTAGCAGGCCATGTGGGAGACAACAGGTTGGGAGGGCTGCATGGAATGGATGTCTGGGCTTATGCAAGTATCAAAAGACTATCAAGCCAAACTAGTAACTGTACAATAGCACTTCAGCCACCCAGATGATTGCAGTGAGAACAGAAGCCTTACTCATCTAAGTACACAGACTCTAGAGCACAGTACTCTATGCAAGCACCACAGCACAAGTCTGACTTTTATATTGCTGCAGATCAAGCTATAGTGGAAGATATCAGCAGTGCATATTGGAGAGAATAAGGTGGGAGGCCTGCTTGAAATGGATGTGTAGGCAGGTGCAGGTATCAAAATGCTTGCAAGGCATGCCATTGGAAAAGTGACTGCAGGATAGGCTGTCTACTCTGCTGAGGAGAAATACACACACACCCAGTTGTCTGCAGTGAGAACATAACCCCTACCTATGTAAGGCAGAGATTCAGAAGTACAGTACTCTATGTGTGTACCACAGCTCAAGTCTGACTTTTACATTGCTCAGGTCAACTTATAGTGGAGGACATCAGCAGTGCATGTTGGAGAGAAGAAGGTGGGAGGCTTGCCTGAAATGGATGCATAGGCAGGTGCAGGTATCAAAATGTTGGCAAGCTATGTCATTGGAGAATAACAGCAGGATAGCATGTCTACTCTGCTGCGTAGACACACACACACACACACACACACACACACACACACACACATACACACACACACACACACACACACACACACACACACACACACACACACACACACACACCCACACACACACACGCACACACTTGACTGGAGAGAGAGCAGTACCCCTAACTAAGTACACAGACTACAGAACTCAGCAATTTACAAAAGCACCACAGCACAAGTCTTACTTTTACATGGCTACAGGTTCACTTATATTAGATGACATCGGCAGGCCATGTGGGGGACAAGAGGTTGGGAGGCCTGCATAGGCACATAGAGTCATATGATGCCAGTAGCTTAACAGCACTAGGATGTGTAGAAGCCTAGCTGTGTAAAAACACAAGTACTCTTATCGAGAATAGTTGGATGTTTGAGTTTAGCAGAGAAAGGTTGTCAGCACCACCAAATAACCATGTCCATGAGAGAACACAAAGCATTATATATATTACACTTTGTAGTGTTGATATAAGTGTGCAAAAGAATACTGAGACTGAGCCCCAGGATTGTACTGCTTGGGGGGAGATGGGGACAAGCTATGTATGTATTGTGAATATGTGACATATACTTAGAATGTGCCCTGAATTCTCAATGTTTCCACATGTAATTGTATGTCATACAAAGGAAATGGACAATAAACACCAATAAGAAATTATCATATATACAGTTCCTTAGCACAGTGAGCAGCATATTTGTGAGATGGTTAATAAAGTGTAAACGCTTGTGAGTTACACCTAATTGTGAATAGGTAAGTACTGCACAACGTGAGCCACATTGCTAACATCTGTCAAGCAGACTGCAACAGTCACAAGTAATTTCATATATAGGCAATCGTGTATGTGTTTTACACAAAAGTTAAAGCCATATCAGTCAAATAGCAGGAATACATTTAAAGGACTATGTTACACAATATCCCCAAAGTCATACCTTTGATCTGTAATTTTCATTAATAGATAGTGTCTCATTAATGTAATTGCATTTTTATTGAATTACTTAACTGTAAACTGCTTTTTCATACTGCTAGTTGTATTTTCTGTTTGTGAGTAGCTAGTAGCTGAAGTATAGTTTCCCACCCTCCCTTCCTGTTGGTGTCTTGTTGTTATACTTGGTGGCTTTGCAGTTGCCCACCCCTACTGTAAATTTGATCTGGGACACTCCTCCCAGTCGAGTGTCATTAGCTCATTCTACCTAATACAGAGAGAACATTTGAGAAGGCCAACAAACTTAGTTTCGTAATCTTGAATTATATTCTGTTTCTCCTTTCTCTCTCTCCACTTTATATAAAAAAAAACACTTTGCTAGAATGTGACATTGCTATAATCTCCTTGTGTTCTGACTGAGTGTGCTTCTCAAACAATCTGGAAAGATAGAGCTGATAAGTATATTTTGGCACTTTTAAACTGTTCAGAGGTCTGCACTGTTTTAATTTTTGCTTGACTGAATTATTTATATAATTGCTGGCATTATTTTCTGATACTCTAAGTGCCTCCATTTTGATTTTTTCCTCATTTACCGCTTTCTGCAGATGTTTTTAGTCATTTTTTTATTTAATTGCATTTATTTAAACTGTATTTGTTTTAATATTACTACACACTCAACTTTGCTACCTTGCACTGCATTTGAATTGTTTTTACTGCTGTTTTAGCTGCTTTTCTGTTAAAGAAAATTCTAAGCTTGTTTCCCACCTTTCCTGTAACTAGTTTAGTGCTGTATCCAGGACTGTTTGTACTCTTCTGAGCCCCCCAAGCCTTTCTGTGTTGAAAGGCTGCCTTCTAACTTATCAGTGGGAGTGGTAAGCACTAGGTAGTCTATCTATTCAAGAGGAGTGGTTTCTGGCCCAGACATTGTAGCTTATTGAACGTGTGGGCAGTTTTTCCATCCCTTTCAACTTTCTGGTTTAAAAGCATGCGTTTGTGTGGTTTGCACTTGTTTAAGCTCCGCTCATTGGTGCAGAGCTGAAGTAAACTATTGCTAGTGCCAGAAAGTCTGCTCTTCAGCTTTTCCCTTCAATCTTGCTAGTTCTTTCTCTCTTGCACTTCAAATAACCTAATCACTTTGCACTTCAACAGGTTTTTGTAGCAATTATTACAGGACATCTAAGAGCCATCAGCACTAGTTGTTCTTCACAGAAATAGCTCCAGTACTTAGTAGTTATGATCACCTCTCCTGTCATGATTAAAGGGCAGATCCCTGTGCTTTCTGCTATTAACCTAGTGCACTTGGGCATTCTGAGGCAGTGTAGCAACTGCCTCATGTACACAGACAACCCTCTACTCTTACCTCCCAACACTCAGACTTGTGAGAGATGCACTTATATCACCAAATTAGAAGCTATGCACTCTTCAGCCAAGACCGGAATAGCTGGTCAGGAGGAGAAGGTCAACATCTGCACAACACCACAGGGAACACATAGCCCTCCAGAATACCCACTATCACAGATCTCACATAAAAACACAAACCACACACCCACTTTCATGGAGGCACTCAATAGAAATTTACCCAAACAGCAGAGACCTCCAAGACAGAAACATACTCAACCACCACAATATAGCACAAACCACAGGACACATAGCTCACCTCCACAGTGTGCCTCTCAACCTAAGCCCCTATGGCTAAACACCTTGCCAAATACACTAATCATAGGTGACTCAATAGGGAGGCACACAGATGTCCAACTCACTAGGTTGAATAAGGAGAAGGTAACAGTCAGCTGTCTAGCAGGTGCCAGAATCCAACACATAAAACACACACTCAGGTCACTCCACAACAAGTACAAGTATGACTCTGTCACTGTCCATGTGGGTGTGAATGACCTAAGATGCACCTCTCCGGACTATATGAAAAGAGACATGCTGGAGCTCTTGGATTATGTGGCCCAAGCAGGTATGACACTAGCCCTGAGCAGTATCCTGCCATCACCCAGAATGATACAGCAGTTCATACAAAAAAATGACTGACTTCAATAATTGTCTAAGTTTCTGGTGTTATTCTAAGGGGATCCAGTATCTGTCTGCTTGGGATGACATGACTGACAGACCTCGATGCGTTGCCAGAGATAGCCTGCATCTGTCACCCCTGGGTTTCCGGGTACTGGCTAAGGCTCTTGCCACCCCTATAGTGCCTTTTATAGGAGGGGTTCCAATGACCAAATTACCACTGTAAGAGCTATAAATAAATGCAATCTGAGGGTCATGCTGCTCAATGCTAGAAGTCTAAATCTCAAGATGCACTCACTCGAAGCACTCCTCAAAATGGAGAACATCGACTGTTGTGCTGTAATGAAGACCTGGTGTAAAGCATCAGAAAGCATCCCTACACAACCAGGCTATAACTCATTCCACACCGTTCAACCCCAAAACATGGACTGAAGCTCCAAAGGTGGTGTTGCCTCCATATTCATAAAGAATATGGACACCTCCTGACTAGTAGCCCAGCATAATGCATCTGCGATACTTCAGGTACAACAATCAGTGGGTAAGACTGTGGTCATAGCCTGCTATAGGTTCCCAACCATGTCCCTAGAATCTCACTCCATGTTCCTAAGCACCCTGGAATCTATCAAAGTCCAACTCAACACTCTCATACTAGGAGACTTCAAATACCCCTCCATCAACTGGGAAAACTATTCAAGCACCAATACACTGGCCCAATGCTTCCTGGAATTCATCAATTCCAATGCCCTGGACCAGCTATTCTGACCCCCACTAGAAGAAACTACATCCTTGATCTGGTTATTACTAACATGGGCGACTGTTGCCCTACACTAATAGTCAATCCCTCCTTGGTCAGATCTGACCATAAACACAAAAAAAGGAACTGTAGCAAGCAAACGACACACAAATAAAAATGCCAAATCCTTTAATACAATGAAGCGCTTTTCATATGACACAATGTACAAACTTCTTCAGATGAATAAACTACCTTACCCAAAGGCTTTAAATACTAAAACAATTAATCACTCAATCAAACAATAAAACAATGAAAACAGCAATAGTGCACTTTTAAAGAAAAACAAACACTTTAAACCACCTGTCATACAACATATATCCACACTCTACGATCGGTCATTGTAACAATACATTAATTTAATAAATTACATAACATTACACATCTCATGTCGCAATAAATACTAAATGTAGATTAAAAAGTAAATGCAAACTTATTAGACTAAAATTAAGATGATGTTATATAAAGAGAATATCATCTTGTTAGACTCTTAAGCTTCAAAATGCTGCTAATAGAGCAGCCTTCATTCAAACCAGGCACAGTGTATGCATTTAACCTGATCTGCCAGCCTAATTCCAGCTCTTCCAACTTTAAGGCTGCAGGACCACCTCGAGGATCCTGAAAAATCTGGTCAATCACCAAGAATTTAAAACTATGGTCAGGATAAGATGAAATATGCTTAGCCAAAGTGTTTTCAGATTTATTTTTTCTTATAGCATAAATATGGTCATAGAGGCGCTCTCGAAGTCGCCTCTCTGTTTTTCCAATATAAAAGGCCAAACAGGCTTGGCACTGAGCTAGGTAAACTATCATTCTAGAATTGCAATTCACTCTGTGCTTTAAAGTGCTTTAAAGTGTACAGATGATCATGTACCTTGAATCTATTAGATTCAATAATATGTTGACAATAACTACAAGATTGACATTTGTACATACCAACAGTTCTACTGCACTGTAATTGACGTTGTTCAAAGAAAGCTTTAAGATTTTTAGCTTTCTTATACACAACTCTGGGTTGATCACCGACTCTATGAAGAACACTTGGGTCACTCCTATAAAGTGCCCAGTTCTTACATAGAATACGGAAACAATCCTTACTGTTGATACTAAAAGTTGTGATAAACATAGGCCCTTGTGTCTTACACTCAAGAAGAGTATTAGAATCATTTGCTGACAGGGGGACAATATTCTCATCATGCTGAATCATGGAATTAGGCTGGCAGATCAGGTTAAATGCATACACTGTGCCTGGTTTGAAGGCTGGCAGATCAGGTTAAATGCATACACTGTGCCTGGTTTCACACTCCTCAAAACCGAGGTGGAATCCTTCAAAGCCTCCGGGCCTGTGGAAAATACGGCCCAGACTGCAGAATCCTTTATAAACGCATTCTATGAACACCTTCAGGAATGCATGGATCATGCAATCCCAAATAAAACCAAGACCCAATCCTTCAAAGGCAGACGTCCTGTCTGGTGGACCCCGGCCATAAACAAACTATACAACAGAAGGCAGAAGCTACTACATGATAGAGCAAAATCCCAAAAAGGGATGGTATCTCTGATCAGTATTAGCAAAAAACTATGGGCACTCATAAAATCGTCTAAGGCCAGCTTCAAGAGAAAAATTGCACAGGACACTAAGAATAATCACAAGGCTTTCTTTAGTTATGTTAGGAACCTGGGTGGGAATTCCCAGATATGCTCAGAATTAGTCCAAAATGACAATAAATACACTGAACCCACAGACATTGCCAACATCCTAGCTGACAGGTTCAGTGCAAACTTCTCCCCCCTCTCCCCACCAAAAGGGCAAATATCTATCCCAGCAGAGTGCTGCCCCCCTGACATCTCAAATGCTCAGGTAAGAGCCGATCTCTCCAAAGCAAAAAACACAGCATCAATGGGACCAGATGGTGTCCCGGGCTGCGTCCTACATGAACTCCAAGAAGAGCTAAACCCAAACATAAAACTACTGTTCAATCTCAGCCTTACTACAGGATATGTACCCAAAGAGTGGCGTACAGCAACAGTGGTCCCAATCCACAAAGGTGGTGCCTCAACAGATACTGGAAACTATCGCCCCATAAGCCTGACTAGCTAGGTCTGCAAAGCTATGGAAAGGATCATCATGGACCTCATAAATAAAGATATTGGGGACCTAGAGACACTGGATCCTACCCAGTTTGGCTTTGTTAAGGGCAGATCCTGCCTCTTAAACCTGGTAGATTTCTTTGAAACAGCCAACAAGGCCATTGACGAGGGGAAGGTGGTCCACACAGCCTACCTGGACCTCGCAAAAGCCTTCGATACAATACTCCACTCGGGCGTTATAGATAAGCTCACCAGCTTAAATATAAACCCCTATGTCACTAGATGGGTTGCAAACTGGCTCAAAGACAGAACCCACATGGTTAGAATTGCTGGAGCCATGTCAGACTCCAAACCAGTTACAAGTGGCTTCCCACAAGGCTCAGTCCTGGGACCTCTCTTGTTCAGTATATATTTCTCAAAGGTACAGGCCAACATGGAAGGACTCTGGCTGACCAAGTTCGCAGATGACTGCAAACTGGGTGCCATAATCGACTCTCCAGCTGACACGACACAAGCATCCTCCAAAAGGGCCTCATAGAAACAGACAACTGGTGCCAGAGCCATGGCCTCAGGCTAAACACCAAAAAGTGTATAGTCATCCTCTTTGGCAAAAACAAAGTGCCCACAAATTACCACATAGGTGGTAATCCCTTAAGTACACAAGAAGTAATTAGGGACCTGGGGACCCAAGTTAACAGCAATCTCTCATTTGACAACCACGTGGCCAAAGTGGTTAGAAAAACATTTTATATAGCCCACCTAATCATGAAGGGATTCACATCTAGATCAGGGGAGGTCATTGTGCCTCTTTACTCATCCCTCATCAGGCCCATAATTGAGTACAATGCCCCTTTTGGGATGTACCTTACCAGACACCTGCAGCAACTGGAAAGACCCCAAAAGTACCTCACCAAGAGGATCAAAGGGCTCAAACAGATGCCATATGCTGCCCGGTTAAAGAAACTCCAGCTCTACTCAGTGGCATACCTGTGCCTGACATATAAAGCCATGTCCAACCCGGAATTAATGGACATGCTGCACCTCAGAAAATCCAAATCCCATCGAGCTACACGCTCAAGAGACTTGAACCTCAGCAATGAAATAAATAGGACATGCTGGAGGGACAGATTCATAACCCAGAGGCTCCCTTCACTCTGGAATAAAATCCCAGTCCAGGTTAGGCAGAGTCCCTCATTGACTCTCTTCAAGAGGAATCTTGATGAGTGGATGGGAGATCGTAGGTTTACCCCGGGAATCACTTCTGTGTCACTGTTAGACAGAAGCACAGTATACTAACCTCGAAAAAGGGCATAGCAAAATTAATTTAAAATGGGTGGCGAAAGCCAAACACACTCTGTCTAGGCTTATAAATGCCCTAGGGCAGATAGCCTAGTATGAACCTATGAACCTATGAAGGCTGCTCTATTAGCAGCATTTTGAAGCTTAAGAGTCTAACAAGATGATATTCTCTTTATATAATATCATCTTAATTTTTAGTCTAATAAGTTTTTATTTACTTTTTAATCTACATTTAGTAGGTATTGCGACATGAGATGTGTAATGTTATGTAATTTATTGATTTAATGTATTGTTACAATGACCGATCGTAGAGTGTGGATATATGTTGTATGACAGGTGGTTTAAAGTGTTTGTTTTTCTTTAAAAGTGCACTATTGCTGTTTTCATTGTTTTATTGTTTAATTGAGTGATTAATTGTTTTAGTATTTAAAGCCTTTGGGTAAGGTAGTTTATTCATCTGAAGAAGTTTGTACATTGTATCAAACGAAAAGCACTTCATTGTATTAAAGGATTTGGCATTTTTATTCGTGTGTCGTTTGCTTGCTACAGTTCCTTTTTGTGTGTTTATCAGTGTGTCGTTTTGCCTTGGGTTGAGTTTCAGATCTGACCATAAAATAATCATCATGAAAATCCACATCTCACCCAGACCTCCTGCAAAGGTAACCACCTTGATAAGCTTCTCCAAAGCTGACATTGGACTCCTAAAACAGAGGTGGCTAAATTCACTGCACCCATGCCAATGGAAAATAGCGGCATGACTGCCGACTCATACACCAATGCACTGTATGAACATGGACATAAATGCATGGAATTAGCCATACCCAATGGAACCAAGATGCTCTCCTCCAAAAAAAGGAAGCCAATGTTGAGGTCCCCTGCCATTAATAAACTCTACAACAGAAGGATGAAACTGTTGTAGAAAAAGATGAAGTCCCAATACAGGAAAAACACCATTATTAGCCTCAACAAAAAGTTGAGATCCCTCATCAAATCCTGTAAAGCCAGTTATGAAGGCAGAATTACAGCAGACACTAAAAACAATCACAAAGCCGTTTATAGATATATTAAGAACATCCACGGCAATACCTAGATTTCTTTGGAGTTACTGCAAAATGGTACCTCCTATACTGAGCCAAGAGATATTGTCAACATACTGGATGACAGATTCAGTGCCAACTTTACCCCTCACTCCCCCCTAAAGGACCATCACAATAGTGGAAGAATACCAGGTACCGAGCATTACTGCAGCCCAGGTTAAAGCTGCAATTGTCCAAGGCCCAGAATATAGCTTCCATGGGACCCGATAATATCCCTGGCTGTGTTCTACATGAACTACAAAGCAAACTGGCACCACATTTGTGTGCTCTGTTCAGTGACAGCCTCACCTCAGGCTTTGTTCCTACCGAATGGAACACTACTACAGTCATCCCTCTGCATAAAGGGGGAGCGACAACAGGGCCTGGGAATTATCGCCCCATTAGCCTGACAACTCTGATATATAAAGCTATGGAGCACATCATCATGTACCTGATTAAGAAATATATAGGAACTCTCCAAACTGTGGACCCCAAGCAGTCTGACTTTGTGAAAGGGAGATCATGTCTACTCAACCTGGTTGACTTCTATGAGTCAGTCACCAAGGCTATAGATGTAGGTAAGGCAGTGCATACAGCCTACCTTGATCTGGCCAAGGCCTGTGGTAGCATTCCTCACTCAGGAATTATTGATAAACTCACCAAACCAGGCATCAACCACTATACCACTAGGTGGGTTGCAAATTGGCTCACAGATAGAGCACACAGTGTGAAAGTAGCGAACTCCAAGTCAGACTGCTGACCAGTCATGAGTAGAGTCCCACAGGGATTGGTCCTGGGTCCTCTCCTGTTTGGCATCTACTTCGCTGAAGTCCAGGCCAACACAAAGGGACTCTGGCTGACCAAGTTCACAGATGACTGCAAGCTGGGAACCATATTAACTCCCCAAGTGATGCAGACATCCTACAGAAAGGCTTAACTGAGAACAATGACTGGTGTTGAAACCATGGCCTAATATATATATATATATTTATATATATATATATATATATATATATATATATATATATATATATATATATAGATATATATATATATGGGTCCCTTTCAGTTCATCGACATTCCAGAATGCCGACAACCATATGGCTGACACCATATGATCAACATTCGGAAAGCCGACAATGTGGAACCAGCATCTGACTATAGTGCAGAATGGAAAGATTTCCATTCCTGCACTGTAGTGTGATCTCGGAGTTGGTATATTAAAGTTACGGGGAGGTGTGGGGGGCAAGCCCCCACGGGAGGAGCAGAGGGGCATAGTTCCCCTGTTAGCAGTTTAAAGGAAATGTTATTTTCCTTTTTTGTGGACTTCTTACAATGTCGGCATTCTGAATGTCGATCATATGGTGTCGGCCATATGGTTGTCGGCATTCTGAAATATCAGCATTGTATAGGGGATCCATATATATATATATATATATATATATATATATATATATATATATGTGTGTGTGTGTGTGTGTGTGTGTGTGTGTGTGTGTAAATATGAAAATATGTGTATAAATAAAGTGCCCCTACTTTTTTCATTGTGAGGGTAACATTTTTGCTGCTGCACTGCCTACTTCTGCTTCTGGTGTGTAAGCAGCTAGGAGAAGCTGTGCAGTAATGGAGGGAGAAGAGAGTTTTTCTGTTGTTGACAGCAGTGTGGTTCTGTCAGTCATACAGGAAAAATGGTTGAAGAGCAAGTGGGTAGTACAAATAGTTAGCATCTAGCTGATTTTAAACCTCAGGATTTTGAAGAAGTTGTAACTGAAATTGCTTCTGAAGGTTTGCCTGAGATTTTAATGTAGAGTCAGAGATTTTATGATATAAACATTCACTTGAAGACACCAAAGTCAGTGACTGTTAATGAAGCCCTACTTACATAATATGTATAGTAAAAGAGATATAGTATCTAAAGGTTGGAAGACTGAGAAGGACTAATATGAAAATGAAAAATATCAGAAAGCTAAGAGTTTTGATCAGGGAGGACTGGAGGAAAGGTAAGGCAAAAACATTTAGGAGACTGAAACCCTCAACCCTACTCTAGGTGATGAAATTACTTCTGAAGGTTTGTCTGATGAAAAACTGGACGGTTTATTGAACAAAGGTGATACGATGAAGTTCTCAGTTAAGAATGAAAGTGCTCAACCAATAACGCCTCTGGTGCTTCTTCTAAGAATGTTTTTTTTTGATACTTTGAGTGCTTAGATTGGATTACTTGGTTATTTGTATTTATGGCAAGTAATAAAGAATGCTGCAGATAACACTGTATATTGTTATACACCATGCATTTTCAGTGAGCATACCCTTTAAAAGTATATTTTCTGACTGTTGCCTTTTAGGATCTTTACACTCAGTTATTATTGCTTGCACTATTGTTTACCCTTTTCCTGACAAACATCAAATATCTGTGTGCTAAGTATACTGATATATGTTGTTACTAAAAATTGGAAAAGTATGTATCAGACTGATTTTTATTTATTTATTTTTTTTTGCAGAAGTAAATAATTATGTTTTGTATTTTGTGTTTCAAACTATAAAGTACAGTTCTCAGTGGATCTACAGTTCAACTGCAACCACATGGAATTCTTCAATGAAACTTGGATGAAAACTGGAAGCACTAGATTTGAAAATCCATTCCTATTCTATTCTATTCCTTACTGCAACTGGAGTAATCAGAAAGACTCTGCAGATGTTTAATATAATACTTTCCATAATGTTACTGGGGAAGGCCATAAAGGTATTTAACTTTTAGGAAATATAAAAAAATAGCATTTTGAGAATATTATTGTCAGCCAATAATTTCCCCTATTTTAGACACTGATTTTTACAGGAGAACTGTGTCCTAGACAGACTGAAAATATACAGGTTATTGGAATGAAGAACAGTAAAAAACTATGAATTTAACAAAAGCATTTCTGCTCAAAAAATAATGGACCAAAGGGGCAGGCCATTAAAAAATACACACCAGACCTTATAAAAGCCTGTGGATATATGCAGAGTAGGAGAAATTACTAGGTTGAAATTATTAACTTATGAAACGAGGTATATAAAATATTATGCTGGTCAAAAGTAAGGAAGGCAAAATCAGTAACAAAGGCAGGAGGTATTGTAAAAGTAATGGATATGAAAAACTGGCTGTGTGAAATGAGATTTCAGGCTGCAGCAGATGTGAATATAAGTACAACTGGTGAAACTGTCCGTCATTTGTTCAAGCGTGCAGAACTTGTGATAGAAAAGGAAATTTTCTAGGACATCAAAAGCAAAGGCAAATGTATTCAATGGGATTTGCTTGTTCTAAGCTACTGAAAAAAACAACAACTCTGACTGGAAGTGTTAAATGAGAAATAGTTCTATGAAACCTGATAAATGCACGTATCCCCAGAGGTCAGCACTTGTCAGCATGTATTAGCTCTAGAATTACCACAGTTATCCAAGTAACATTTTTATACATCAGAAGTACTGAGGCAGGAATACAGGTCAGATTTTGAAAAAACACTGAGAATTTATGAATGGAATGTGGAATTTAACCACGCAGAATGCATACTTCTCATAGATTCATAGGACAATTATACGCTATTTGGCCTAGAGGCCCTTATAAGCCTAGCCAAGAATTTTGCCCATGTTCCCACAAAGTCAGCACCTGTTTCCCTAGTCCAGCAGGGACACAGATGGGATCCCAGGGGTGTATTTTCTGTTTCCCATCTAGTTGTCCAGGTTACTCCTAATGAGGGCTAGTGAGGTACTCTGCTTGAAATGGAGAGGCAGTCTATTCCACACATGGGGGGGGGGGTCTTTAGGACACAAAGCTATCCTGCCAATAGGTTCTATTCATGTCACAGACCAGGTTGAGGCCTTGAGTGCAGGTTGCATGAGTGGAGTTTGACTTATGGATATGCAGCAACTCTATCAAGGCTGGGTCTGAGACGGCCTTGTATGTCAGACATAGGCCACCTCTGAGCAGGGTCTACAAGACTGAGTAGAGGGACAGGACTTTTAGCCTATCTGTATAGGATAGGTGTTTGAGACCCTGGATTTTCCTGGAACCTCTGTGGTCTCTTCAGCTGCTGCATGTGCTTGGCAAGGTACATGCCAAGGAAGGCATTGTACTCGATAATGGGTCTGGTAAGGGAGGAGAACAGTGATGTTATGACCGCCTTATTCCTGGATGAAGTACCCTTACTTATGAGATGGACCATGTAGAAAGCCTTCTGTACAATGGAGACAACGTGGTAGTCAAAAGTCAAGTTGCTATCAACCTGGGTGCCCAAGTCTCTCATGACTGATTCCATGCTTAGTACATTGTTATTAATGTGATAATTAGTGGGAACACCATTTTCTCTAAAGGGGATAATGATGCATTTCTTGGCATTCAGTTTGAGGCCATGCTTCTGGCACCAGTCATTAGTTTGGGTAAGGCCCTGTTGGAGGATGTTCACATTACTGTGGGAATTTAAGACAGCACTCAGCTTGCAGTCATCTGCAAACTTGGTCAGCCACAGACCACTGGTTTTGGCTTGCACCTCAGAAAAGTACATCCCAAACAGTGGATGCCCCAAGGCCGAACCTTGGGGTATGATGCTCATTATGGGTCTACTATTAGAGGTGACTTCTGATATTCTGACTGAGTGGATTCTATCAGTGAGACAGTTAGCTTCCCATCTGGTAACATACAGGTTGATAATAAAAATCAAAATCCAACCATCAGTACCAAAAAAGGAAAACTAAAAGAATCAGGTGAACTGGAACCATATGGCAGAAACAAATATCCAAAGGCAAATAGGGTACCAAGTCTTTATTCGATACTTTCATCACAAGACTTTATCAAAATGAATCTAGCATTCAACCATTCTTCTGTATATTCTGCTACCAATAAAATAACATCATAAATTTACTCAATTAACAATAAAAGATTTAAAGATACATAGAAACTTAAGGACATATA
Source organism: Protopterus annectens (assembly GCF_019279795.1). NCBI lineage: Eukaryota > Metazoa > Chordata > Ceratodontiformes > Protopteridae > Protopterus > Protopterus annectens. The sequence goes on along the minus strand of NC_056730.1, from coordinate 47,441,932 downwards.
TAAAAATACATTAAGGGTTCAATAAAAATTGTAACCCAAAACTCCTTTTCCTTAAAAACATTTTATGTTTACCATATCATTTAATCCTTTTTTTTTTTGTTATTTGTTTCTGATATTCCATTCCAGTTCACCTGCTTCTTTTAACATACAGGTTGATGCCTAGCTAGGAGAGTTTATCTATTGTGCCTGAGTGGGGAATAGTGTACAAGTCTTTGACTAGGTTAGGGTAGGTGGTGTGCACCATCTTCCCCTCATCCATGGCTTTGGTGACTATTTTGAAGAAGTCAACCAAGCTTAACAGGCATGATCTCCCTTTGACAAAACCAATCTGTGTCGGGTTAAGCGTTTGGAGGTTGCCAATGTCCTTGTTTATAAGGTCCATGATAATGTGTTCCATGGACTTGCAGATCAGGCTAGTTAAACTAATGAATCTATAATTGCCTGGGTCAGTAGACACTCCATCGTTGTGTAAAGGGATGACAATGGCTGTCCTCCATTTGATTGGGATGAAGCAAGTGCTCAGGCTTTATTTGAATAGGGTGCCTAATGGTGCTGAGAGCTTATGCCTGAGTTCATGTAGGATGCAGCCAGGTATGTTGTAGGGTCCCATGAAGGCTGTATTTTTTGCGCTTGAGAGGGCATTAAAGACCTGCTCCCTGGTGACAAGGGGAGGGGGGCAGGTGATGGGGATATCTCGGTTTACTGATGGGGGGACAGGGGGGTGACGTTTTCACTGACCCTGTCTGCCAGCAGGTTAGATATATGTATGCTGTTTGTGTATGTGGTGTTTTTGATCACCAGTTCAGAGCAGATCTGGGAGTAACCTTTCAGATTGTGGACATATGTGAAGAAGGCCTTGTGACTGTCCTTAGTGGATGTGGCCAGTTTGGACTCAAAGTTAGCCTTAGAGGGTTTCACGAGTGACTTTACTTGCTTGTTCTGACAAAGGGGAGATTGCTTCCAACTTGGCAGCTGCTCCTTCTTGGTCCTGGACAGCAATTCTTTTCTTTTATTAAATAGTTTGTTTATTGCTGCTGTCCACCAGACAAGTTTACTCTTCCTTAAGGAAGATGATTTGGTCTTGTCGGGTATTGCTGAGTCCATGTAGCTATGTAGGTGCTCATATAGTTTTTTGGTGTAGGCTTAGAGATTAGTGTTAGTTCCAACTGAAGGGAGGGTGGCTGTTAAGCTGTATATATCTGCTCTCAGGAGGTTGTAGTCAGCTTTAGAAAAGTTTTTTTGTTTAACTCTGGCTGGCAAGGGTGGTGGGCAGGGGAGATGCTGACTTTGAAACTGATGGCTTTATGGTCAGATCTTACCAAGGAGGATGACACTCTAGGGGTGCTACAGTGGCTACTAATGTTGGTTAGTACCAGGTCCAGGATATTTTCACATCCTGTGGGGGTGTTGACCAGCTGATCCAATGCATTGGCACTGATGAAGTCGAGGAATCTCTGGCCATTCATGTTTGGACTAGAATTCTTCCACTCTATGGTTGGGTAGTTAAAGTCACCCAGGATCAGGGTAAAGGGTTGAATCTTGATAGATTCAAGTAAGTCCAGATAGTTGGAGTGGGCATCCTGAATCATGGTTGGGGGTCTGAAGCTAGCTATGATTTGAATAGGTGTTTTGTCAACAGTTAACTGCACCTGGCATGTCTCCTGTGCATCATATTGTCTGACCAGCCTGGAGGTGTATATGTCTTTGATAAATATTGAAACTCTACCTCCTTTGGCTTTGAAGCCCTCCATTTCAGGTCTGAAAGTATAGTGGGATGAGTAACCTGGTAAGGCTGGGGTGCTCTCTGCAGCTTTGAACCAGGTGTCAGTGACTGCACAAATGTCAGCATCTTCCAGGGTGAGGAATGGTTGCAATGAGTCCAGTTTCATGCTAAGACTCCTAGCGTTTAGCAGCATGACTTTAAATTTCATTTAGAAGAAATTTTCACCTTGCTAATTTTGTCCTCATGGCTTTGCCTAACAAAGGCACTATGGGGGAGGGAAGAGCCTTTGCCAGAAGCCTGAAGCTCAGGAGAGACAGATGAAGACCATCTCTGGCAAAGCATTGTGGCCTGTCAATCATGTCCTCCCAGGCTGTCAGGTACTAGATCCCCTTGGAATTACACCAGAAACTAAGCCAATTGTTAATATAAATAATTTTCTGTTTGTACTGATGCATCATTCTGAGTGACGGTAGGATGCTGCTTCAGGCTAGGGACATACCTGCCTGAGACACATATTCACCAAGCTCAGTCATGTCTCTCTTCATATAGTCCAGAGAGGTACATCTCTAGTCATTCACACCAACATGGACTATGACAGTCATAACAGTACCTGGCGTTGAGGGACTTGAGTGCATGTGTGATATGGCAGATTCTAGCACCTGACAAGCAACTTACTGTGACTTTCTCTTTGTCTAGCCTGGTGAGGGGCACATCTGTATGCCTCATGAAAGAGTCTCCTATGACTAGTATGTTGGGTTTGTGGCTGGGTCTTAGAGGCTGTGAAACACAGGCGTGTGTACTATGTGTGGTGCTTGGTGCTGTGGGTTGTGATATGTGTGTGTTTTTGCCTCAGAGTTTTCTTTTTTTAGGTATGTTTTTGTTGAGAACCTCGGCATATATGGAGGTGTGTTGTACAGGTGTGGGTGGTGTTAGAGGTGTGATGTTTGTAATGTATGTGCAGGCAACCTTCTCTGTGCCAGATGTACTGGATTGTGAATGAGATAACAAGAACTCTAGGTTCTTAATGTAATTGTATCTATCACATATTGTGTTCCTAGGTGTTAGTACTAGAGAATTGTCTGTGTACATGAGGTAGTTGCTTTACTGTCTCAAGATGCCCATGTCAACCAGACTAGCAGGAGAAACCATAGGAAATTGTCGACCTGTGGTTGCCAGAATCTGTGGAAGAGAGATCAGGGATAGTAGAGAGGGTTCTATCTGAGGAGAGTACCTATAGGTCTGAGTAGTCTCTGGTATACATACCTGTCTTTCCAGCAGGTCCTATTTAAATCACAAGCAGGATTTAAGTCTTTAGAAGGGATGATTTTGGTGCTGTTTGTTTTGTAGATATGCAGGAGTTCCATCAGAGTGGGGTCTGACAATACCCTGTATGCCAGGCATAGATCTCCCCTCAACAGCCTGTAGGAGACAGACTACAGAGATAGGGCCTTGAGGCAATCTGCACAGGACATTTTACTTGCACCATGTATTCTTTTAGTGAGGAACCTCTGCCGAGGTTCCATTTGGATATGCCTGGTTAAGTACATACCAAAGGGGGCATTGAACTCAATGATAGGTCTGATGAATGCCAAATACAGTGGGACAATATCACGCTGTTGAACTCCAAGTTCAAACGTCATATGGTCGACACCATATGATCGAACTTTTAAAAGTTTGAATGTTTCAATGGAGATCTCCATACAGTGTGGAATGGGAGGATTTCCCTTTTCTGCACTGTAGTCCGATCTTGGAATTGGGATATTTAAAGAGCTAGGGGTGTGGGAGTGTGCAGTCCCCATGTGAGGGGTGCAGGGGGGCTTGCCCCCCTGCTTAAATAGTTCAGGTAGGTTTTTTCTTTGGTTAATTTTTTTTATTACATTTTCGAACTTTTAAAAGTTTGATTATGTAATAACGCAATACAGTGGAACAATGACTTCCTTGGACCCAGATGACATACCTTTGTTTATAAGTTGCGCAACATTGAATTACTTCCTCACTACTGTAGACATGTGATGGTCAACAGCTAGATTACTATCTATGTATGTCCCTAAGTCCCTGACTACTGGGCCAGTTCTAAAGTGTATGTTGTCAATTTATCAATATGATAGTTACCAGCAGTGGAGTACTTCCTGAAGTTTACTATTACGTACTTCTTGGCATTTAGTTTTAGACCATGGCTCTGACACCATTTGTTTGTCTGTGTCAGCCCTTCCTGGAGAATATTTGTGTTGGTGTGGGATTCAATGCCAACTCCTAATTTGCAATCATGTGCAAATTTAGTCAGCCAGAGCCATTGTCATTGGCCTTGACTTTAGAGAAGTAAATGCAAAATAGAAAGGTCCAAGGACCAATCCCTGAGGGACTCCACTTGTGACTGGCCTCTTTGTAGAAGTGGCCTTCCTATTTCTAACTTCCTGGGTCCTGTCTGTGACCCAGTTGGCTATCCACCGGGTGACATACAGGTTTCTACCTAATCTCTTGAGTTTATCAACAATGAATGAGTGGGGTATTGTGTCAAATGCCTTGGCCATGTCAAGGTCATTAGTGTGAAGCATTTTGCCCTCATCCATTGCTTTGGTGACCTTCTCAAAGAAGTCTATCAGGTTGAGTAACTATGACCTACCCTTTCTGAAACCAAACTGGGTTGGATCCAGTGTCTGGAGGTTTACTATATCATTATTGATCATTTCCATGATAATTCTTTCCATGCCTTTGCATATAGGACTAGTGAGACATATGGGTCTGTAGACACACCTTTGTGTAGAGAGGGTGACTGTTTCTGTTCTCCATTCATAAGGCATGGAGCCAGTTTGGACACTGCAGTTAAATAGCAATTACAGAGGGCCTGATACATCATGTTTCATGCTATTTTGAAGGCTTCCTGGGATATTGTCTAAGCCCATTGATGCAGTGCTCTTGGTCTTAGAGAGAGATCATTAAGCAGGGGGAATAATATTTGACGGTATTTCCTGAGTGAAGATTGAAGGGAGAGAGGGATAAAGTTGGAGCTGAATTTGTCAGCCATTAGATTTGTTATGTCTTCAAGCTCAGTATAGGTGACTCCATTTACAATGAGCTCTTCACACAATTGTGTTTTGCCTTCGAGGTTGAAGACCTAGTTAAAGCATGCCTTGTAGTTGTCCTTGGCCTGGGAGGCCAAATTTACCTAAAATTTGTCTTTGGTAGACTTTATTGTCCTCTAAGCTGTTTGTTTAGTTTGATGAGAGTGCTTTTATCCTGCTGAGTGCTTCACCTATGACTTTTTTCCATGATTTTCTTACTTTTGTTATACAGCTTTTAGATATCGTGATTCCACCAGGGTGTCCTATTTTTTTTGAGTTAGTTCTGTACTTCTTCCTAATGGGTATGGCCTCCTCTCTGCAGCTATTAACATGCTTGTATAGGGTTTCTGTAAACAGTTCTGCATAGGCTGCAGGGTTCTCAGGGTTTGGGGGCTTGAAAATTTGCCAGGTTATTACTTAATAGCAGAAAGTATTCTTAAAGTAGTCCCAGAATATTCCAGGGTTAGCTGGGAAGGGGGGGGTCCAGGTTTGATTTTTACTTCAAAGGAGACCATTCTGTGGTCTGACCATACCAGGGAAGACATTATTCTAGGGGGTATGCAGCACTCTCCCATATTTGTGAGGACCAGAACTAGTATTTTTGAAACATGGTTGGTGTATTGACAATCTGGTCCAAGGAGTTTGTGTTTACAAAATCCAGGAGTCTTTGTGCTTGTATGTGTGGTAATCCAAGAAAAGCCAGGTAGAAGGCAAGCAGGCAAAACATGACCACTAACACTTCTCCTTAGGGCAACCAAATCCTTTATTGTTAAAACAAGATAAGCGCTTTCGTCTCAATTTTAGACAGTCAAAGAGACTTCATTAGATAAAGCTAGAAAAAAAAACTAGACTTAAAAACCAGAACCAAGACCCAGATGACATAATTTCCTTTTAACAGGATTAATCATTTTTAAAGTCACAGTGTTAAAATCAAATAGTGTGCCGAGATCAATACAATACCATACCAGTTATAAAAACATCAAACACTATGGCATGAAACAAGAACTTCATCTCATATAATATCCTTGCTACCTTATAAAATATATAGAATACATATACTAAAAATTATGAATGCTCATATAATGTATGAGCAAGTAACTGAATAAATATATATATATATATATATATGTGGTTAAATGGAAATAGGCAAAACCAAGCTAAATAAATAAATATATATAGTAAAAAGATATATGTATTAAATCAGAGTAATGTAATCCCATACTATAAATACATATTAATATCCTAAATCTCAATACAATGTTTGATTTTAATACTGTCACTTTAAAAATGGTTAATCCTGTTAGCAGGAAATTATGTCATCTGGGTCTTGGTTCTGGTTTTTAAATCTAGTTTTGTTTTTTCTAGCTTTATCTGATAAAGTATCTTTGATTGTCTAAAATTTAGATGAAAGTGCTTATCTTGTTGTTTTAACAATAAAGGATTTGGTTGCCCTAAGGAGAAGTGTTCATGGTCATGTTTTGCCTGCTTTACCTGCCTTCTATCTGGCTTTTCTTGGATTATTGGTTTCATTTTGCCTTGGTGTGGTTTTTGTCATTTTCCAAGTATGGAGGTGGATCTTGGCAGTGTTTAACTTACTGATGATGTGCAAATTAATGAACAACAGAATGGAGCAATGGGGGACTTAACAATGCTTATACAACAACTAATAAATCGGCTTGATCATTAGGACAAACGGTTCTCTCCCAGATGACAATTCATTCTACACCAAGCACTTCCACTCAGTCCGATGGTATGGGAGTGCAAGGAACTGTTAATAACAGAGCCAATGGACATTCAGCAGCTTTTACTGCTTCAATCCCCTCTTTGAGAACAGAAACAAGACATAAAGAGGTAAATGATTTTGGTAAAGCTGCTGTTGACATTACCGTTGGTGCTTTTAATACATCTACATTAACTGAATGGCTGAAAAATGATTGTGGCTTGTTAAGCAATACCAGAACTACTAATGCTAGTTTGCGTGACCAGTTAAATGATTTAGATCGCTACCTTCTTAAAATAAAAAAGTTACAGATGGACAATATGTTTTTTAAGGAGTGTTTGAATCAGCGGACGGTTCCAAAGGGTCTTAGGATGTGGCGCTACCCTTCTGAGTTAGTGGCAGTCTCTGATTTTCACAACGACCTATTAGGCCTTTTTGACAGATTTGGCTTTGAATACATGCAGATGGTTATTGACTATAACAATAAAATGATAGATACTTTAAATGCTGAAGTAACAGCAATGGACAAACTTATTATACAAAATCCTGCTTTTCCAAATAATACATTTGACTACTGTTGCATTTTTCAGACTATTGATGAACAGATGTTTAATAATTAAAAATAGGAAGATTAAGAAGTTGGCTAGAGATGAAAAAGAATATGCTGATAATTTAGCCTACCCCCACCCCACACCATCACAGGTATGCCAACAAAACAAAAGAAGTGTTGAACAATACAGTAATAGTGATCAGAATGCCAATGGGGTCACTGAATTGGACACTTTTGAAGATGATTTTTTTGACGAAGAACAATACCCACCCCTGAGGCGCTTGGAGCAGATTATGGACTAGCAGAGACCCCAACAACAGCAGGGGAGGGGTCGTTTCAATGCATGCCAGGTGGGGAGGGGAGAATGAACAACAGGGGGACCAACAGTAATTCCTGGAGGGGGAGATAGACCTAGTCGTACCTGAGTCAGCAGAATTGGACATGACTGATAGTAGGAATGGTTGTCTACTACCATCCTTGACAATGAACTATAATACTGAAAAGGATTTTAAGGTCTATAATTATTCTGACGTAACTCTTAATGTGACTATGTGTAATATTTTTGTTAAAGGTTTTACCTTTGTTCCTGACCGATCAATCAATTTGGTCCATGCTTTGATGGACTTAAAACAGTACATCAGGAAACTGAATCTTAACATCATGTTTAATAATATTAAATCAATTAGTGACCCATTCAAAAATCTCAAGCACATTTAACCTGCCCACACATCCCACTTTAACACTTTTTGAGAGGGTTTGTGGACTCGGTTTTCGAGAGCTTAATAGGAATTCTAATACTAAGTCGGGCTTGAATAAATTGTATGGGAATTTAAACCAGGATGAAGAATTTGAGCTTGCCTTTCTAGTCCATAATAATGATGTTAGAATTATGAAACCGGATAAGGGGGGGTAGTCTCGTCATCATGAATTTGGTGGACTACAATAACAAGATGCTTGAAATTTTGAATACTGACACATATTAAGAGCTCCCTAAATGAAATGAATGGAGCTTATAGGAAAATAAAAGGTTTTATTCGGGATATGTTTATAGATGGACTTATTTCCATTAGTGAATTACACTACCTTTCTGTAGAATATCCAGTTACCCAACCATTTTTGGAGCCCCAAAAATCCACAAGGACTTACATCAGCAACCTATGAGGCCTATCGTGGATGCTTGGGGCTCCATTATATATCCTATGGTGAAGTACATGATAAGGAGCTGAGTAAATTTGTTTGGGATTGACCCAACATTTGTATTGACGCCTGGGATTTTTTAAATAAAATTGATGCCATTGAGTTTAATAATGAATATTTATTTATTACAATTGATGTTGTTAATCTCTAGAGTGTGATACCCCACGAGGTGGGACTACAATGGTTTTGTGAAAATTTACAGTCTAAAAATATTGTACAGGATAAAGTGAATTTATATGAACAAATGTTGGATATAATTTAAAACAATAATTTCATTTTATTTGAATGAGAATATTATTTACAGAATGAAGGGGTGGCAATGGGCTCCTCATGTGGGGGCCTATATGCCAATATTATTATGTTAGAATGAGAGAAGCGATATTTAGATCAGTCTCAATATTTTTCATTCTGTAAATGTTATATATGATATTTGGACGATATATTCATTTTGTGGGAAGGTCCGAATGATATGGTCGAATCCTTCCTTGATTATATTAATAATATGACCAATTTCTTAAAATTTACATACTCGATAAATACTAAGAGTATTTCTTACCAGGACATTTTATTAATGAAAGAGGAAATCAATAATAGTTTTGTAGCTAAAATTTATCGCACGAATACTTATTCGAATAGCTTCCTCCATTTCAGTAGTTGTCATCCGTTTTATCAAAAATGGGCAGTAGTTAAGGGTCAGTTTGTCAGGGCGGCCTGAATGACTACTGGGTGGGAGACCTTCTTGGAGGAATGCAATATCCTCAAACAGATGTTTGTTAAAAGAGGATATCCAGGTAAATTAATAGAAAAAATCATGGATGAGGTAAAAAATAAGAGAAAAAGTGGACATTTTGTACTTATTTTGAGTAATAAGGGTACGATAAAGGTTAATAACATTATGGGAGATGAATTAAATTTACAGGAGGTAGTTATGACTAATATTGGGGAAACTAATACTAGTAGGACAAGTACATCTTATCAAAATAGTTTTTTAACTACTTATAATGGGATGCGCATATTATTAGGAATATTTTAATCAAGAATTGGGAGTTCATAAGAAATGACAAGGAAATGAAGGATATTCTGGGAGAAGCTCCCATTTGTGTATACAAAAAAGGTCATTGTTTAAAGAATATGTTCGAGTATAATAAATCTAAACAAGGCAAAGGATATATGCACAAATGTGGTATGTGCACGTTTTGTAAAAATATTTTAGAAACTGAAGTAGTGGAAGTAAATGGGATGAAAATCTGGGTAAAAGGGAAATTCTCTTGTTTAACAGAGAGAGTGGTTTATTGTGCCCTTTGTAGTAATTGCCCATGTTTCTATATCAGTAAAACTGAGCGTAGGTTGAAAAGTAGAATAGGGGAACATTTAAGGAATATACATGATGGCCATGAATGCAATGCACTAGCAAAACATATTATGGTATACCCACAGCATGATTTTAAATTTGTAGTATTGGATAATATAACAATTTCCCCTAGGGGTGGTGCCTGGCCATATCTTCTTGAAAAAATGGAATTATCTTGGCAGCTTTGTCTTAATTCAATATACTGGCTAGGTTTGAATGAAAATGTGTCAATTAGTAGTCTACTAAAGATAAAAGCGTTGAGTAGACACTCATTTTTGGACACTAATATTTGAATATTTATGATGTATTTGCATTCATGGTTTATATATCTATCTATATATATATATATATATATATATATATATATATATATATATTATATATATATATATATGTGTGTGTGTGTGTGTGTGTATGTATATATTTCTATTTTTACAATTTTATTCATATTTATTGCATTTTTATATATTTATATATTTATATATTTTCATATGCATTTTTAGGATATTAATATGTATTTATAGTATGGGATTACATTACTCTGATTTAATACATATATCTTTTTACTATATATATTTATTTATTTATTTAGCTTGGTTTTGCCTATTTCCATTTAACCACATATATATTTATTCAATTACTTATGTGCATTCATAATTTTTAGTATATGTATTCTATATATTTTATAAGGTAGAGATGATATTATATGAGATGAAGTTCTTGTTTCATGCCATAGTGTTTGATGTTTTTATAACTGGTACGGTATTATTTTGATCTCGGCACACTATTTGATTTTAATACTGTCACTTTAAAAATGGTTAATCCTGTTAGCAGGAAATGATGTCATCTGGGTCTTGGTTCTGTTTTTTAAATCTAGTTTTGTTTTTTCTAGCTTTATCTGATGAAGTCTCTTTGATTGTCTAAAACTGAGATGAAAGTGCTTATATTGTTGTTTTAACAATAAAGGATTTGGTTGCCCTAAGGAGAAGTGTCCATGGTCATGTTTTGCCTGCCTGCCTGCCTTCTATCTGGCTTTTCTTGAATTATTGGTTTAATTTTTGCCTTGATGTGGTTTTTTATATGTGTGGTGCCATATTGAATTCCCAGTTAATAGTTGGGTAATTAAAGTTGACCATAAATATGGTATTGGGCTGGATGGTGAGTGCTTCCAATAGGTTTAAATACATGGTATTGGTTTCCTGGGTCATAGAGGGGGACCTACATCTTTCAAGGAAGTGATATTGTATTTTGCCTGTGGTGATTTGAACCTGGAGTAGCTCAAGTGCATTCTCCTGTTTGACCAGCCTTGAGGTCCTGACATTGCAAATGACTACCTATTCTCAGCCATGGTTTTCATGCATCATATTTTCTAGCTTTTACAAACTCAACATTTTTAGCATGTGACAGTCTACTTATACTGATGATTCATAGTTGTAGGTGCATGTGGCATACATAGCCAATAAACTGATTGATAATTGTGCCAGTAAGAGATTTGAGATACATATCCATTTCATGCATATTTTTGCCTATGTTTAATTATGTGCTGTAATTACGTGACATAAGTGGTTAGCATATGTGTAGTTAATTTGCACTGACAGTTTCATACATTCATGTGGGTTATAACTCCTAGAATCTAATATAATGGTTTGATGTTTGAGCTATTCTGTTGTGTTACTGGCAAACATTAAAATGATGCTGTGTTCTATCACCTTTATTAGCTTTATTAGCCTAGATCATTTTTGTTCATGTGTGTGTCTTTTTCTAAGCTTCTGATGTGTTACTTTGAAATGGTTTGCTTAGAGTTTATAGATACTCCATTGCTTCTGTCAGTACAACATTATTTAAAGGGTCTTGCTGTTGTACTCTCAGACTGAATGTCTCAGTGGAAGGTGGTTGCACCCCATGATATATCATGTCTGAGTGCACATCAATACTACAAAGGTGTACGTTTGTAACATTTTACATATTTTGCATTTTTGTATCCTGTCCAGTATTGTATTTGTATAGACTTTTAGGTTACATTTTACTGTGGTAGGGTAGCTGCAGAGATGCATTGTTTTCTTCGTAACATTTGGGTCTTTTCACATTTAGGACTCACAAAGGCTTCTGTACATCTTCACCAATGATGCTATTGTATGCCACAATGTTTGTATCTTTTGTGTTACTTGGTGATATTCACAAGTAGATGCTGTAATTTGCTTTTAGCATTGTTGATCTGAATCTTTGCACAATTGTCTTGGAATCCAGCCAATGTGTCTGCATGTCCCACACTGTACAGTGTCCCTGAGTCTACTGAAAAAAGTATGTAAAATGCTTCTTAAGTTGGAGCAGTGATGATAAAGATATACAGGTAGATGTTCTTTGACGTGTAACAGTAAGGTTAAATGAATGCCCTCCCTTGAGGAAGTTTATATGACACTGTGGGAAGATGTCTATCTCTTTTTTGTAGAAACTCTGACTTTCTACATAAATAAATCATATGTTAGCTACATAAACACAGTGCAACTAATAAATACAATGATGTATATTTAAAATGTTGATGTGAAACTGTATTTTTCTGAAAATGCTGTCATTAGAAGTAAGTAAGTTATGTCAAACCATTGATTTTATTAGCCTGCATGATTATATTGTAGAATATGAAATGCAAAAAGAACAAAATACATTTTTCTTTTGCAACAACAGGATATTCTTTGCAACTCTTGCCTACCTGAAGACAGGAAAGAGGAAGTAGCTGTGGTTATATTTAGCTTATTTAGCAGTGTACCACAGAATTCTCAAAGGTATTGAGGTATTAAAATGTAAATCAAAATATTCAAAGGCTTTAACAAAAAAAAAAAAAAAGGGCTGAATGTTCTTTCTAGAACTACATTATAATACCTTAGTCATGATGCCACCAGGATGAGCCAACAGATATTGCCAATATACTGGCCAACAGATTCAGTGCTAACTTTACCCCTCTCTCCCCCCAAATGACAAATCACAATACTAGTAGATTGCCAGGCACCAAGTATTACTGCTGCACAGGTTAAAACAGCACTGTCCAAGGCCAAGAATACATCTTCTGTGGGACTTGACAATATCCCTGGCTGTGTTCTACATGAACTACAGAGTGAACTGGCACCTCATCTGTGTGCTCTGTTCAATCACAGCCTCACCTACCAAATGGCACACTGCTACAGTCATCTGTCTCCACAAAGGAGGAGTGACTACAGACCCCCGGAATTATCGCCCAATTAGCCTGACGAGTCTGATAAGCAAAGCTATGGAACGCATCATCATGGACCTAATAAACAAGGATATAGGGAATCTCCAAACTCTGGATCCTACACAGTTTGGTTCTGTGAAGGGTAGATCATGCCTGCTCAGCTTGGTCAATTTCTTTGAGTCAGTCACCAGAGCTGTGGATGAAGGCCAGGTGGTTCACAATGCCTACCTTGATCTGGCCAAGGCCTTTGATACCATTCCCCACTCAGGAATCATAGAAAAACTCACTAAGCTAGGCATCAACCCCTATATCACTAGGTGGGTTGCAAACTGGCTCACAGATAGAACCCACAGTGTGAAAGTAGCTGACTCCAAGTCAGACTGATGACCAGTCATGTTTGGAGTCTTACAGGGTTCATTCCTGGGTCCCCTCCTGTTTGGTATCTACTTCTCTAAAGTCCAGGCCAACACCAAGGGACTCTGGCTGACAAAGTTCACAGACGACTGCAAGTTGGGAGTTATTATTAACTCCTCAAGTGATGTTGACATCCTACAGAAAGGCCTCAATAACATCAATGCCTGGTGTCAGAACCATGGCCTTAAGCTCAATGCCAAAAAATGTGTCGTCATCCCCCTTGGGAAAAACCCGGTTCCCTTGAATTACCACATTGATGGTAGTCCACTGAACACAGAAGGTGTTATAAGAGATCTGGGAACACAGGTTGACATCAACCTCACTTTTGACTGCCACGTTGCCACTGTGGTCAGAAAGTCCTTCTATGTGGCACTTTTCATTACTAAGGGTTTTGCATCCAGAAAGAAAGAGGTCATTGTCTCCCTCTACTCTTCCCTCATTAGGCCAGTCATTGAGTACAATGCCCCATTTGGCATGTACTTCACTAGACACCAGCAACAACTGGAGAGACCAAAAAAGTACTTCACAAAGAGGATCCTAGGCCTTAAACACTTGTCCTATATGGACAGACTCAAAAACCTCCAAGTATTCTCTGTCTCATATTGTCTATTTAGAGGGGATCTCTGCTTGACTTACAAAGCCATGTCTGACCCAGCTCTATTAGAAATGCTACATCTAAAGAAATTCCAATCCCTCAGTACCACACACTCCAGAGACCTCAACCTCATTACCACAATCAACAGAACATGCTGGAGGGACAGGTTCATAACCCAGAGACTGCCCATGCTATGGAATAGATTTCCCATACATGTCAAGCAGAGCACCTCACTGGCCCTTTTCAAGAGAAATCGTGATAAGTGGATGGGAAATAGAAAATTCACCTGGGGATCACTCCAGTGGCTCTACTCAACAGAGGCACTAGGAACTAAGGTCGGCTGGCACGATGCCAGGGTAATCCTATGGGCTAGGTTTGTAAAGGCTCCAGGGCCATTAGCCTAGTACACACCTATGAACCTATGAATCTATGTATCTAGGTAATTATGAGCCTTCTATATAAATAACAACAATGTATCAGCCTTTATTGCCAATTTGTATAGAGGATAACTATTTTAATTTCTGGCATCGTAATGTATCACATAACCACTATTTAAGATACATAAAGTTAAATTGATTTCCTTTAAAGCAATTTTTTAAATATCTTTATTTAACATGGGATTAAAAAATTGGCATTGGTACACATACAGTTTGATATACATACTTTTAATTACATCATTTATTAAAATAAATGGATGCAGAAAGACAGACATTTCCATGCTGTTTCTGTGGTGCAACACCTCTGTACGCATAAAGACCTTGCAGTAGTAGTATATGTAATTTTAACAAGTTTGTTTTTGCCTAAGGCGGACATTGTAGGAGGATATGATGGATGCCTTTATTATTAGATATGTGATAGCACTTGCAAAAACAAATAAAGCAAAATTAAAAAACAGTAATATGACTAATCTCTGCACATAGTTGAGAAAAAATGAAAATATATATTTTCTAACTGATAATGAACTTATGCTGAAAAGACAGTTATGCAAGTAGTTATAGTATTCAATTCACATTCACCATGCGTTGATGAAGTGATGGAGACATTTAAATGGAATCTTGGCATAGGATAATTGACTGCTTATCAGGACAGCTGTGGTTTATAACTGAATCCTTGACAAGATATAGAAGGCAATATTGAATACTCATACTGCTTGAGTTAAAGAAGGGGAAATGATGAGAAGATGTTTGAGAAAGAAACAGAAAAGTGACCCTTACTACCAAAAAATATAATTATTCATTAGAGTTCTACTACAAATGGTCAAATTTCACATCAAGAATGAATCAACTTGCTGAGCACAAATTACCAACAGTTCAACCTGATAAAAAATTAATACGAAAGCATTTTCTGCAGAAGGCAAACCCCCGCCCCCCCCACCACAGCTTCCATGTTGTATGCAACCCTTCACACCTTGAACTTATGTATATTAACTCTATTATAGCACAAATATAAAGAAGGCAAGATCTACCAAAACAAAGAAGTCACTGCTGGTGCACACATATAAACTACATCAGTAGTGATTTCCAATTGAAAATAGCTACTGGCAATGCCTGAATTGTACACCTGAGGCTCAGGAACGTAAGGATCAGGGGATGTATGCTCAGGGAAGTGTAGATAAAGCTTTTTAGATGGCTTTTTGTGTGCTTGAGTATTTTCTGTGTTGGATGAGTGGGCTGCCATGTTGTTCATGCATTCTGATTTTAACTAGGAGAAAAGGAATAACAGAAAGAAACAGAAAAAGACAAAAAGAAAAGAAACATAAGCATCTTATGTGAATGAGTTCATGTGTGGTTAAGAAGTAACTTGATACATCTCCCTCCATATTCTCTAATTTTAGTGCTAGATGGTTATTTTTGCCTTATTTCTGCGCAGCTAAAGTCGAAGAATTTATCCTTGGATAGCACACATTTGCTAAGCTTGCTCAACTGTTTTGTATCAAAATTTCTGGAAGTTACAGGTTGTAGTGGCAGAATTTACTTGTGGCAGAATCCAAAATGGTGATATATGCAGTTCCAAGGGGAGTAAAGCTATTAGACTTTCCTTGGAGCTGCTATCACAATGCATGAAAGTTGTCATGGTCAGTATTAAAACAAATATAAGACTGCTGCTTATCATTGTCAAACAGCTAGAAGCCTTGTCAGAAAACTTGAACTCCCATAAATATACCTTTTTGAAATATGTGAAGCATTTACAATTTCATGCCAGGAAACTTAAAGAGGTGCAGACAGGCACAATTTCCTTATAACTTGAAGATAATTACAGAAATCTATGCCAAAGGAACAATGTAAAAAATATTGGTCTCCCTATGAAAGGTGAAAGAATACATTTGATAACATTTATAACACAGAAATTGACACTATCCTTTGCCCTCGGTGGAATTTCAAGTGCTGACAAGCTGAAAAAAATTGAAAATGCATGGGAAAAGTGAATTTCAAACATCTCCCTTCTCCTTTAAACTTTTGTTTTTGCAGGGGTGAAAGCTCTCCAAACATCTCACATTTATACATACTAACTCTGAGGTCACCATAGCTTGGAGTAAAGGGAGTAACGGAAATATTCTGAGAAATGACCATCTCAGACTTGATAAATGTAAGTAATTTTTCAGCCATTCAGTCCCCATGTTATAGGACTCACAATTGCAGGTATGAACATTTCTGTAATTGAACAGCACATGGTATAACATCTGAATTAAGTCAAACTGGCATCTGAAGACATTTTATTATTAAGTCTCTGAAATATCAGGAATGGGACTTAGTTTAACACAGAGCTAGGGAGATTGGCATACATTTAAGATTCCCATCTATGCGGTTTGTGCAGCATCAGATTATAAGATTCCCATCTATGCGGTTTGTGCAGCATCAGATTATAGTAATGCATCATATCAGAAATGGTAGGAACTTGTTGCATTCATTAAGAAGTTTATGAAGTGGAATTTTTCTGTACAGCTATACTTCTCTGCTACCTTAGATATGTTGCAAGGCTCAGTTACCATTGCATTTAAGATACCGATTGATGCAAGATTTTTTTTTATTTTGCACATCTCTCCTATATCAAATCCCTATACACCACAATAGTAGCACCCAACCATGAGTCCCAGAATTCCAGGTGGAGACAGATGCAGAATGGAACAGATCACTGAAAATAGTCCTAATTTTCTTCCAGATTTAAAGAAGGACAAACACCCGTAATCAAACAACAAGGTTGGTGGCACAGACTTCATGGATTTCACCAAAGAAGACATGTCTGAGGGCCTTGGGGACTTGTAGGATTTAAGAAAGATGGATTTTATTAACCCAGAAATATCTGCAACAAAGCAGATTCAAAACTGGAGGAAGTTGAAGTTGTTACTTCTGGAATCACTGTTCAGAAGCAAGGACAAGTTTTTGATTCAGCTTGTTGTACTTAATGTTTAGCAGAATAACTCTTCTTTGAATACAGTTATTGTTCTGTTACCTTGCCAAAGAATGATTAGCTTTGGATTACCACTGCCCTGGGTGGGTGTGTTCTGGTCACTCCAACTGTAATGTGGTCCACAACCTGGCACTACATATGTGCCATCCCAATAAACTATGGAATTACAACTAGAGTACAGTACTGTTAGGTTTGAACCCTAAATCTATGTTCAAAATTAACAGCACTCCTGCAAGGGGTTTACATAGAATAATGTATGCAGATGAATCAATTAAGGATTGTGATGTTAACAAAATGCTGGAATACCAAAAACACTTCTTACTAGGCTATACAAAATAGAGTCTAATTAGACCAGAATTAAAAGGGAGTTGATACTGGTGCTTAGTCATAGTTCTATTGCAAATTTTGAGGAGACAAACAAACCTGATGATAAAATTCTAAGTGATATAGTTAAGGATATCACTCCATGGAGTGACTTTAGACTCTTGATAGCTGATAGAAGGCTGAAAATGAATATTTTTTGAACGTATGTCATTCAATGAGTCAATAGAACACTGTCTAGACAATCAATCAATAATAATACTTGGTCATTTAATTACACTGATATTGCCTGGATAAGGTGACAATCCAAATCATATATGGAATCTCATTACTTGGATATACTAAATGAGCATAAAGTCAAAAACTTAACAGTACTCCAAGAGGTTCTCGTGTTTAGATACGGTAATAGAAAATAAGAAAGTTCAAGTGAAAAACCTAAAGATCAGCTGCCTGATAGGATCTTCTGATCACATCAGTGCTCTTTTTTATCTGTTATCAAACCACGAAAAGAGGAATTAATTTATTACAAGATGCAACTTGAACTTAGCATTTTTTTGAGCATATTTACGCTAACAGTGTTGACGGTAATCTTTCTTACAGGGAGATGCTGAGGAAAGTGGATGGGTAAAACACAAAGAAATTTGTAGTAAGTATCGGCCATCACATTGACATAGCAAATGAAATCAGGAAAGAAAAATAAACATTAGTGGTCTAACTATTTGCAAACATTACCAAGAACCAAGAAAATATTACATATACACTATATAAGACATAAAACATGGCAAATCATAACAAGAGGTGCCTAATCAGCATTACAAAAAGTTAAAATTAGTTTTGAAATTTAGAAAAAGGAAATATCAACATTCACTGGTAAACTTACATGACAACAAATAGATTTGTTTCATGTGCTAGTATGAAAATAGGTATAAATAAGTTTGTAGGTCCTTTATTACATGTTAATGGAAAAACAGATGCATGTTGCAAAATGGCAGAAATATTTAACTAAAATTTTTCCAAAAAGTGTACAGATAACAATATTAGTCCAAATTTTAACAAGCATATAAACTGTCTAGTTATTTCAATTACTGATCTGGTATCATCATTAAAAATTAAGGACAATCATTGCTATGAGACCAGACAATGTGGCTGGACAGTTCATCAGATTAATATCTGCCATGCTAGTAATAACACTATAGACCATATTTAATAACATGTTAATGAAGGGCACAATTCTAATTGACAGAAGACATCTAATGTGTTTCCCATTTTTAAAGGAGGTGATAAAACAAACAAAACATACTGCAGACCAATAAGCTTTGAAATCTGTATTGGGTAAATGTATGGAAAGCTGTTTCTTCAGCTTACCTTTTAATGATGACATCTGTGGTTTAAATCCTGATGGAAACCAGTATTGCTTCATATGAAGGAATATGACACTTACGGATCAGACAGAATTTTATGATAAAATGTCCTCCCTTAGAGATCAGGGAGAAACTTTGCTGTGCTACATCTAGAGCTATCTAAGGCAGTTAACAGTCTGAAATGATTATATAATAATTTGCCTGTCTAGAGCAAAAGTTAATCACTACATAATAAGATGGAGCCCATTCCTTTTAATATGGTCCTAGCTGATATGCCAACTTCAGAATACTTCTGTCTAATAAAATATGCAGATGACTGTAAGAACTGTGCCCAAATAAATAGAATTGCAGAGCTGATTGAATTAAATAAATACATAAATAAAATGGGCTGCTAAAGCAGGTTTGTATTTCAATTACAAAACATGCAAAGCCATTACATTTGGCAAATTTACCTATGGAGATATAACATAGGTTCAAAGATACTAGCTAAAGTTAGCCTGTTAAAAGACTGAGGAGTTACTATTATGCAAAAACAACATTTTAGATGGAATGTCGATCATATCCAGAACAAAAGCTTTGAAACTAGTGGCATTATTTTTTTATGCTTTCGACACAAAATGGATAAATATTGAAAAGTACATTTACACCCCTGGTCAGACAAAAAAATTGACTATAATGTTTCATGTTGTAGTTTATCTATGTTAGAAATCACAACCTTAGAGACTGTGCAAAAATGCTACACTAAAAGAGTTAACAATCTGAAAATTTGTCATAGTTTGACAGATGAACGACACTAGATATCTGTTGTGTAAGATTTAGATTGGTAAGGAGGAAAGTTAGGCTTGGCTGTTAAGGCCACAGTAATTGATGAACTAAGGAATGAACTTGGGTTGACTATGGTTAAACCACACCCACAACTAAGAAATAGAGGAGTATATTCCATTATAGTGAATAACAGTGCTGTTGAGAGACAGCATTGTGATGCAGTTCATACCAGGAATATGGAACAAACCTCCCATATGGATGAGAAATCCTAGCACATTAGGCATAGTTAAGCATAGACTACACAATTAAATAGGCGATAACAAGTATAAAGTTGACATGTTGGAGACTGCATTACTGATGGTTTAGAAGAACATTTTGCAACAGACAAATAAAACTATGAAACTATGTGCTTGATAAGCATACATCTCTAAATAAAGTTAAGCAAACAAAAGTTTAGGGTAACTAGTAAAACTAAATCAATTCCACCTATAGGTAGTGTACATTTTGTGTTTTCTTACCTTAAATTCTTCAGATACTGCCTTAAATAGTTTGAATTGTATGGGCATCTGATATTATGTGATTATAAATACATTTTTAAATGATTGTATTATTGATGAAATTAATTTTAATAACACATTCATTTTGTATTACTTTTATTTAAAACAATCTCTTTTTATTTATTTCTGGAGCATGGAAGGGGAGGAAGAATATATTGAGTCTGTCTAGAAGACTAACTATTGGATACATTTAAATGTGTTAAATTAACAAGTAGACACATTCTAGAATCTACTGTGAATAGTTGTTTTTGTGTTTCTTGTTATTATCAACAGCAGCATCAATCCCTTTTTCCACATTTCTGCTTGAGGCCAGAGTGCCACACCTACTAATGTTGCTTCTCTCTATTCATATAAATAAAATATTCTAGTTTTGTATTTCTTCTTACAGACTTGTGTCAGTATAATTTAATAAATCCAGTGTTAGCAGGTTTATATTGTTTAGTACTGTCAAATATTAGTTTGTATTATACTAGTAGGACCTTAACTTCCTGTGTTAGTGTAATAATTTGACATCGGACACTGGGTAACAAGTCCTGGCATTGACTAATTCTCTATATGAGAGTCATCTTGCTCCATTAAAGGCTGTCATCCTTATCTGTGGAAGTCTCTCAAGATAATAAACAGTTTGACTGCTCAGCAGGGATGTCAGCTATCTGAACTGTACAATAAAGTTACATGTAATGTTTACCAAAGTGACGAGATTTGACAATGGCATAATTGGTTTGCAAGTGACCAAACTTCTGAAAAAGAATGATTAAAGCAATGGCCTGGAACATTGCTAGGTTATTATATAGGAATATCACAGAATGGTTTGTTGGTGCTGTTACATACAAAGTTAAGCTGGTCTGTTGGCAAAAAGTGGAAGAGTAGCACAGGTAACTGGGTTATAGCATATGTACAAATAACTGTTCGAGTCTGTTGATTTAGTTGTATGTACTTAATATAGATAGCAGTGTGTCTAAATAATGTTTGAATACAATTCACTTAAAATACCTTAGAAATTCCCTCTTATATGAGTACAGTCTGCAATGTTGTTATGGATCTCCTGTGGGGACAGTGAAATGGTCAAAGGTATGGAGATGTTTACATAGTATAATAAGGAGACGGATGTGCATAGTGTTTGGAGAGGACTTCACCTTGACCTGCTGGATTTTATATTTATAGCAACTAATCAAGGTGTTGCAACAGACTGGATGTATGGTTTGATATACGATTGATTTCTCATGTACTGATCTCTAATGTCATAGAAGTCTCAGTTTTGATGATGGTTCTTTCTAACTACTGTAGTACTATATTAGAAATTAATAATTTAATTCTGACTTCCAAGTTCGCACCATGAAAAATCATGCTCTAATTGCAACGGATAATGTAAGTTGTCAGGAAACAATGAATGAGAGTACTCTGTTTTGGGAACACTGCAAATCAAAGGATAATAGAACTGCAAACTAGGAGTTTGTTAAAGCTATTGTAAAAATAAAGTTAAATGAGGCAAAAGATGATTAATATCTTCGTATGCAAATTAAAGAAAAAAGAGCAATTATCTAAAAAAGCTGTGACAAAGACTTGTTATTGCACATTAATATGGGAAGTATCACATTATAAACTTACTGTGTATGTCTACCTTTGAAAAGTAGAAACGTTGCAAAACTTTTTCATTGCTCTGAAGGTATAGCATCTTAAGAAGTATTGACAAAAAGATGTGTGATGATGGTGAAAGATATGGAAATCACCTTTCCTAAAAATGGTAGAGGAGAAATAACTACTTCCACCTTCCTGATTAATGATTTGACAGAAGAATATAAGACACATGGTTACAGTACAAAGATCTATAAGTTTAGTTTTAACATGCTACAACAAAGGGCAGGAATACAATTTAAACTTAACCAAAATAATTAGCATGTGTGAGATCGTGAGAACCAATAGATATACACGTGGGGGAGGAGGACAAAAGGTATCAGCTCCAGATTTCTTAATGGACAACTTTTACAAAGCAAATAAGCAGAGGATTAATTGATCTATTGTGGGTGTTGTATTTGATCTGCACTAAAAATATCGTCCCAGGTTCTGCTAAAAATGCATTTTTTCACATGGTAATGATAGGCCTATTTCATGTATCTCTCTGAAAACTAAAATTTATTTTTATTTTATTTATTTATTTAACATTTTGTTTACTGGGAAAGTCTGACTTGGAACCAAGCCAATTTTCAGCGGAGGCCTGGGGAGAAATGCTCCAGACGTATGTCTTTGTAACATTTATGCTAAAATTCTAACATTAAGACTAGAGCAAGTTATTCCACAGATTACATCAAGATGTAAAGTAACATCTGTTAAGGGACTTTGGGGGTGAGATTTGATTAGATTATGGTACAATACTCAAAACCTTGTATCAGTAGATGAAAATCAATTATACCTTTCTTAATTAACTTCCAGAAGGGTTTTGATACTCTGAAATGGGGTTATTTGGTATGTGATAGTGTAATTTACTTGTACAGTTGAGTTTATAAATGGCAAAATTGTTATACTGTCATCCTTAAATTCGGGTGCATACTCTGCAACAGTTATGCGAATGTGGTGATGAGTGTATGGGGGAGCCAATATTTAATATATGGTCCATTCAATTGTTATATTTCTTTTTATAAAAGATTTGTAGATGACTTGTTTTGATTTGGAATGGTACAGAGCAACAATTAATGCAATTTGTGGAATACATTAATACTTCCTCTGATTTTTTAAAGTTCACACTGAATTATTCCACTGTAGGCATACATTTTCTAGATGTCTATATTAGTATCAATAATAAAGGTTGTTCAAGTAGTAAGTTATATAAAAAAGAGTGTCATGTCAATCAGTTACTTAACAGGCAGAGTATGCACCTGAATTTTGTTTTTAGTAATGTTGCCAAGAACCAGTTTTTCAGAGCATCTAGGCTTAATGCCAAGGATGAAGTTTATCATCATTACAAAACTAGAACTGAAGTGGAATTGGTAGCAAGGGGGTATGAGCAAGAGTTAGTGAGTAAGAATTCTGTAGCAATGGATCATATGAGAACAACCATAGCTAAACCTTATTTTTCAGAACAATCAAGTAGAACAAAAAGACCTGTCAATAATGAGCTTAGGATGTCCCTGCATTATACTAGGGATGTCAGTCTGTATACTGATGTTATCAATCAGCATTGGGGTATTATGATGACAGATGATAGTATAAAGACATTGGTAGGCTCTAAACCCCAGTTTTCTTTTAAAAATAGAAAGTCACTTAAGTCTAGGTTATGTAATAATTCTCTTCAGAAACATGTAACTACTGGTGGAGGTACTAAGCCATGTGGAGACTGCAACTATTGTTGCTATGTCTCCACAGATTCTGTTTTTAAACATCCAGATACAGGTGAACTTTTCCAGATTACAACCAGTGCCTCTTGTAATACAATGCATGTGGTGTATATTGCGGTTTGTGTCCTATGTAATAAATATTATGTAGGCAAAACTGACCGCTCTTTAAAAGAAAGAATCAGAGAGCACCTGTATAATATAAAGAAAAAGAATTTAGTTAATGCACTAGCTAAGCATGTGTGTGATACAGATGAACAGCATGTGTTTAAGTTTTCAGTGTTAGCTAGGACTTTTGAGAATGTGAGATGGGGAAACATAAAACATAGAACAGAAGAACTTGAAGCAAATTGGATTGTCAGGTTGAGGGCCAACTATGGACATGGTCTTAATGACCATGTTCCCATTAAACCAATTCTTCAAAAAAGGCCTTTACAAAAGAAATGAGTTTTTAGTATATATCTTTTGATTTTAATATAAGTGATTTTTAGAAGTTTGTATGTATATACATTTGCAATATTGCTAGTATTTTTTATAAGATTTTGGGTTTCACTTTAAATTTTCGTTTTATTTTTTGTCACATGATCTGATTGTTTGTATAAATAGGTGTTTTAATCAGCATGTTTTATACACCTGAAGAAACTATTAGTGAAAGCACTTGTGTGAATAAAGCTGAGCTAACATCAAGTTCCTCTGAACTTTTGGATTTATTTTACTGTTCCCTTGGATTTTTCACAACTGTTTATTCTGGAGCCACACCTTTGCATACTTGACTTTTTCTATATATGTTTTTCCCTCTGTGTCTATTAACCATCACCTCCCACCCCAACTGGTCCTCGTCTGACTGGCTCCTTGATGTAGGGGACTCTACCTGTACTAGTGCAAGATCCAACTGGAAATAGTCATCATTCTGGCTATTATGTTGGTGTTTGTGCTTTTGCCTGATTCTTGTCACTGAGAGGAAGAGGAGTACCATAATCCCACTGTCCTGAGGGTTTGGTTTCAGCATTTTAGATTCTAGCTATCCTTGTTTTGAGATGGGCACAAAAGCTGCAGACATTGCCACATAGTATAAGGTGTCTTGTGACATGGTGAAAGCCTCCACTTTCACTGAAAGATGGCTTCTCATGGCACATCAGCTGTTTACATTCTTGATGACATTTCAATATCTGCATCATGCAATGCTGAAGAAATGTGTGTTGAGGTCAATGTGGACTCTGTCTACTAGCTATGATAAAGACATGTAGGGTATGCTGATCTTGGTGTTGATAACATACAACATGAAACTGTTGGGTCTGGTTAACACGCAGTAGCTGCCAGAGGTGCTTCTGCTAGGGATGATGAAGCATGCTTGGCTATACTGATGACATATTACATGATCTACTTATCCTGTGTTTTTGCAACATAGAATGACTGGTTTTCCAGACAGTGTTCAGTGCTGATAGTATTACAGCCTTAAAAAAGTATATCATATATGCTCATTATATTTCATGATGGCATGAAGATGCAATCCAGTGAGCTAAATTAAGGCATGTTACATCCTTGGGTCTTACTGAGCATTATATGGTACATAATAAAATGGCACACAGCAGGAATGACATGGGTTTGCTTTACTATCTAATTGCTGTTCCACAGAATGGCATTTACTTTTCCTTAACACGCATGACACGTGTTTTTGGTGTAATCCTTTATGTTCCTTTTCAAGTTCAGTTGCTCTATGATAAGGCCACTCACGTGGATCTTCAGGTGGACACTACATACCCTTAGCTATCTCATGCAGAATGAGTATAGGCATCAGCACTTTAATACAGCAGGGAACTAGGTTCTGATGTGTTCCCAGTTTAAAGATCTCAGAAATCAACTGTTATCTTATGTTAGAGCAATACAGGGGATTGCCCAAGATTGTAATCCATTGTTTTTGGAAGATCTCACTACCTCAATATCCTGCAAAGAAGTTTTTGTATATATAAGTTCAGATTGTGTTGGGGGATGTGACACTATATTAGTAAAGCACATTAAAGTCCCCATTCAGTGTCACAGCTGGCTCTCCCTCCTTTGCAGAAGACCCCTCCCCCACCCACTCACATGGTTCCTAGTCCCCCCTGGAGAGTCTCCCATTGAGAAAGTGTTCTGCTTTCCTGCTGAAGAGCAGTGGGCAAGCTTTAACCTCAACATTCACCTGCTTCCTCACATCAGGTCCAACAGTGTGTGAGCTACTAGTTGAGTGCAACCTGTTGGGTTCAGGAACGGCCCTAGGTCAACTGGTGCCCTAGGCAAAAGGGCTCCACGGTGCCCCCCACCACACTACCTGGTGCCCCCATCCTGGTCTACCTACACCAAATAAATACTGGAAAAGCACCCCTGCTAGACCGGCGCCCTAGGCGACTGCCTAGTTGGCCTATGCCTAAGGCCGCTATGGTTGGGTTGTAGTCAGGGTGTTATCAGTCTGCCAGTGGAGGTACAGTGAGAATAAAAGTTATGTTGTCTTACAATTACCAGGTATGAATATATCCAGGAAATGCCAGTTACAAACAATCCCATTTCCACTTGAGCATGTGCCATTACAGCAAGTAACCATCTGCATGATTGTATTGAGGGAAGTTGTAGTTTGTTATACTTCTTCAGTGAAGAATGCCTGCATTCATTGTCTTCTTCTGATTGTCATGAAGACACTATACATACTGTCCAGTTATTGTGTTAAGTATCTAGTATAATTTCAATACGTGAGTCACATGCATATATAGTGCTATAACTTAAAGTGTGATCCAGTAGAGTCCTGTACTGAATGAAACTAGGATAATACTGTCCCTCCCCCATAATGTTAACAGGTATCTGGAATCACCTACAGGCAAATGTGCACTTTTTATTCTATTTAACAAGTTATATTGCACTCAATGTACAATCTTTCTTAATGTATATTTGATCACCTAATAAAAAAAAATGTTACTTTCCCAGTCTGACGTCATCTTCCTTTTTTCTTTTCTTGGTTCCATCCTAATGCTGATATATTGCATGTTTTCTGGTTTTGTCCTTCTGCTCAGACATTTTAGAAAAGCATTAGTTTAAGAACCACTGACAACAAGCAGTTTTGCAATTTTATGATTTTATCCAAATTCTATTTGTATAATCTTTGCTATCTGTGCATATTAAGTGTGATATTATTACTGAGTGGACTATTTTGCAAACTGTTTCTACTCTACTGTGGTAGAAAATGCCAGTATATTACTTTTCATAATATGGCCTTGGAAAATAAACCTTAGTTAAATTTATTCCAGTAATTTATGTACATTAACCATGTGGTTTAAGTGTCAGACATTGCCAAGTTTTCTTCATAAGCCTCATATTTATCTAAGATTTCCTTCATTATGTGAATTTATAGCAAGTTAAACATGATGACATTAACCTGTTGTTAATGTTACCTATTTTGAAAAATGATAAGCGGATGTTTGCCAACAAATTCCTGATATTGCTCAAAATAGTAAACATATTTCCAAAAAACTATACTTCATAATAAAGAGGATATGCAGAAGTAATGCGATCTTGCTCTTTTCAGACATATTAAATCAATATCATCTGTGACTGCTCTTTGGATTGCTGCTGACAGATGCCTGCATTTCTTCATTGGAAGAAATCTGTTATTATCTATATCCATATCTATAGTTGTTTGAATGCACAAAAAGTCGACAGTTGTTTTACCAGTCACATATTTGTTAGTGGGAGTACTTTTACTGAATCAGTACTTCTACTGAAGAAATTCTGACATGGTAAAACTATATGAGAATGTGCGAGTGTCTGTGGATTAGAATTAGAGTGATGGTGAAATAAGGGGACAGATTTAGTGTAGCACATGTGTGGGGCTGTGTGTCTGAAGCTGTGTATGTGTGAGAGTCTGTGGGTTGGACTTACAGTTAGGTCTAAGTAAGGGGATAGATTTAGTGCTGCCCATGTTTAATGTTGTGTGTCCCTGTGACTGAGTGTCATGTATTGTGGTACTGCTAATTAAAGGTGTTTTCCTTTGTTAATGTGTAAGATCAGGATTGGGGTAGGGGCAGAGTCATGGTTAAGGTCAGCATGCACATGTAAAGAACAGCAAGAGGCGAACAAACATAAAGTATGATCCACGTCAGACTCTTGTAAGCAGAGCTGTACCATCTTCATAATTAAATACCAATAACGGCATTTGTGGTCATGGCTGAAGTACTGAGTGTGTGGTAATTTAACTGTAGCAAGCTGCTTACTACATTTTTTACTAGAAATTGAGTAAAACACTACCTTACTAATTTTGCTAGACAAAACATAGTCACTTCATTTCTATTCTCCACTCTGTTATACGTCTCTCCTATCCTTACAATCTCAACTCTTCTCTATCAGCCAAACTAAAACAATGCTAAAATAATAAAGGAGCCAAATTTGCAAGCTACCAACAATATGGGTCTATATTAGATCACCGAACACTTAGGTTAGTGAACGGTGATTAATCAACCCCATCTAAGCGAAAGCTTACAAAACCAAACTGTCAGAACAGCGATTTTTTTCCAAGGGAAAAAAATCGCTGTTCCAACAAAAGAAAACACTTTAATACATGATATTAAGTGGGGTGTTTCTCCCCCCACACCCCCCGATGTGGGGGGTTGTGCTCCCCACACCACCCCCTACTTAAATATACCACCTCTGAGACTGCACTACAGTGCCGACAATGGCAAACTACCGAAGCAGCAAAGCAAATTCTTTCCCAGGGAAAGAATTCGCTTAAATGTCGCTTCCATATTTTGCCGTTTCGGCGTTTACAGCTCGACCAAGTCGCATTCGCTAGCCTGCATCTTTGGTCAGCTGATAGGAACCCAACAATATAGATCACATTACTGCCTCACCCTTAAATAAGTAAACTGTGTTGAACTAAGCAATTCCATCAAACTACTGCAAAACTCTGAAAAATTTGAAACATTTCCATCTCTTGACTCTATCATTCAGACTTCCATTACTACTGTATGTGACCCCTGCATTCCACTTACAAATCATTGCTCTCCATAACTAAACCTAACAACAATGCAGGATACTCCCTGTAGTCACACTGCATTGCTAGTAGCTAGAATACCATCCTGCTGCACTTAAAAACAGTCTGAAAACTGAGAGACATTAAATGCCACCTGAAGCAATACCTGATAGATAAGCAGCTCTGCACGTGCACCACCCATGGTTAAAATGGTACTAATATGGGGTCATAAGAAGTTACTAGACTATTGGCCCTGAGGCCCTTACAAGCCTAGCCAAGAATTTAGCCCATGTTCCGACAAGTCAGCAGCTGATGCCTCTGTCAAGCAGGGACACAGGTGGAATCCCAGGGGTGCATTTTCTGTTCCCCATCCAGTTATCCAGGCTGCACTTAAAAAGGGTTAATGAGCTACTCTGCTTGATGTAGAGATGGAGTCTATTCCACAGAAGGGGGAGTTTCTGGGACACAAATCTGTCCTATCAACATCTCCTATTGGTGTCACAGACCAAGTTAAGGTTGCATGCATGAGTTACTTGAGTAGAGCTTGACTTGCAGATATGCAGCAGTCCCATCAAGATGAGGTCTGAGATTGTTTTGCATGCCAGACAGAGGTCACCTCTGAGGAGTCTGTATGAGATTGAGTAGAGAAACAGGGCTTTTAGCCTATCTGTGTAGGGTAGATGCTTGAGGCCCTGGATTCTTCTGGTGAGGAACCTCTGTTGTCTCTCCAGCTGCTGCATGTGTTTTGTGAGGTACATGATGAAAGGGGCATTGTACTCAGTAATGGGTCTTACAAGGGGAGAATACAGGAATGTTATGACCTCCTTATCCCTGGATGAGGTACCCTAACTAATGAGGTGGGCCATGTAGAAATCTTTCCATACAACGAAGGCAACATAGTGGTCAAAAGTCAGTTTACTATCAACCTGAGTGCCCAATTCCCTCATGGCTGATTGTGTGCTTAGGACATTGTTATTAATGTGATAATGTGGGGGGACATCACCTTCCCCAAAGGGGATGATGATGCATTTTTTGGTATTCAATTTGAGGTCATGTTTCTGGCATCAGTCATTTGTTTGGGTGAGATCCTCTTGGAGGATGTCCACATCATTAGGGGAATTAATGACAGTGCCCAGCTTGCAGTCATCTGCAAACTTGGCCAGCCATAGCCCACTGGATTTGGCCTGCACCTCAAAGAAGTATATCCCAAACAACAGAGTCTCCAAGACCGATCCCTGGGGTACAACATTCGTTATGGGTCTACTGCTTGAGGTGGCTGCCCTATTTTGACTAGGTGGGTTCTATCAATGAGCCAATTTAATTCCCATCTGGTAATATATGACTTGATGACTAGTTGAGATTGTTTATGTATTATACCCAAGTGGGGAATAATATTGAAGGCTTTGGTCAGGTAAAGTTAGGTGGTGTGCACCATGTTCCTCTCCATGGCTTTGGTGACTGTCTCAAAGAAGTCAACCAAATTTAACAGGCATGACATCTCTTGATGAAAACAAACTGTGTGGGATTGAGTGTTTGGAGGTTGCCAATGTCCTTGTCAATGAGATTCATGATAATCCATTCCATGGCCTTGCAGATCAGGCTAGTTAGGTTGATGGGTCTATAGTTTCCTGGATCACTGGATGTTCCACCATTGTGCAAAGGGATGACAGTGGCTGTCCTCCACTTAGCTGGGATGAAGCCAGTACTCAGGCTTTGGTTGAATAGGGCACCTAATGGTGCTGCAAGCTCCTGCCTGAGTTCAGGTAGGATGTAGCCTGGGATGTTATCAGGTCCCATGGAGGCTGTATTTTTTTGCCTTTGAGAGGGCAGTAATGACTTTCTCCCTAAGCAGGTGCTGAGAATGTCCTGATATTCCGATGGCGTGGACAGAGGGGTGACGTTTTCACTGAACCTGCTTGCCAGCAGGTTGACTATATCTATCGCATTTGTGTATGTGGTGTCCTTGATCACCAGTTCTGAGCAGATTTGAGTGCTTCCTTTGAAATTTCAGACATATGGGAAGAAGCCCTTATGATTTTTTTTTTTAATAGATGTGGCCAGTTTGGACTTGAAGTTTGCTTTGGAAGATTTCACTAATGCTCTTATTTGCTTGTTCAGGCAAAGGAGAGATTGCTTCTAATTAGGAACCTGCTCTTTCTTGGTCCCGATCAGCAATTTTTTTTTCTTTTATTATAGAGTTTATTTATTGCAGATGTTCACCAGACAGGTTTACTCCTCCTGGAGGAAAAGGATTTTGTCCTGTCGGGTATTCCTGATTCCATGCAACTATATAAATGCTCATATAGTACTTTGGTGTAGGTTTGGACATATATGCCAGTTTCTATGAAGGGATAGGGGGCTGTAAAACTGTTTATACCTTCCCGCAGGAAGTTGTAATCAGCTTTGGAGAAGTTTTTTTGTTTGACCCTAGCTGGGAGGGAGGTCGGGGTAGATGGTGACTTTGAAAGTGATCGCTTTGTGGTAGGATCTTACCAGGGAGGATGACACCATAGAGATGCTGCAGTGGTTACTCATGTTGGTTAATTCCAAGTCCAAGATATTATCACATCTTGTGGGGGTGTCGACCAGCTGGTCCAAGGTATTTGCACTGATGAAATCAAGGAATCTCTGGACATTTGGGTTTCAAGTAGCTCTTCCAATCTATGGTTGGATGGTTAATGTCGCCCAGTATCAGGGTAAAGGGTTGAATCCTGATAGATTTGAAGAGGTCCAGATAGGTGGACTGGGCATCTTGAGTCAAAGTTGGAGGCCTGTAGTTAGCTATGATTTTAATAGGGGTCTTATCAATGGTTAACTGCTGCACCTGGAGTGTCTCCTGTGCATCATACTGTTTGACCAGCCTGGAGGTGTGTATGTCTTTAATATATATTGCAACTCCACCTTTTTTTGCTTTGCTGCCCATGGTTTGGGGTTTGACTGTATGATAGGATGAGTAACCTGGTATGGCTGGGGTGCTTTCTGCAGCTTTAAACCAGGTGTCTGTGACTCCACAAATGTCAGCATCTTCCAGGGTTAAGAATGCTTGCAATGAGGGCAGTTTCATATTTAGACTCCCAGAGTTTAGCAGCATGACTTTTAATTTGCATTTTGATGAAATGTTCATGTTGGTAGTTTTGACCAAATGGCATTACCTAAAAAAGGCACTATGTGAGAGGCAAGAGCCTTTGCCAGAAACCTGAAGCCCAAGGGAGACAGATGCAGGTCATCTCTAGCAAACTATCATGGTCTGTCTATCATGTCTTCCCAGGGTGTCAGGTACTGGATCCCCTTGGAATGACACCAGAAACTAAGCCAGTTGTTAAAGTTAATCATTTTCTGTTTGTATTGAGACATCATTCTGGGTGGTGCAGAATGCTGCTTAAGGCTAGGAACATACCTGCCTGGGGCACATATTCAGCAAGCTCGATCATATCTCTCTTAATATAGTCCAGGGAGGTACGTCTGAAGTCATTCACGCCAACATGGACTATGTCAAAGTCATAACAGTACCTGTTGTTGAGACACTTGAGTGCATGGGTGATATGGCAGATTCTGGCACCTGACAAACAACTAACTGTCACTTTCTTCTTTATCCAGCCTGGTAAGGGGGCACATCTGTGTGTCTTACAATGGAGTCTCCTATGACTAATATGCTAGGTTTATGTTTAGGTCTTAGTGGCTGTGAGACACAGATGTGTGAACTATGTATGGTTTGTGGTGTGGTGGGCAGTAGAGTCTGTGTATGTTTTTGCCTAGGAGGTCTCTTTTGTTTGGATTATTTTTGTTGAGGACCTCTTCATATGTGGGTGTGTGCTGTGTAAGTGTGGGTGGTGTTTGAGGTGTGGTATTTGTGTTAACAGCCTTCTGAGTGCTAGATATACTGGCTTGTGAGAGAGCATAGACTCAAGGTTCTTAATCTTCAATTCATATATAGCTATATGAATTTGTGCCATAACTCTTTGCTGTACAAAACTTAATAAACTATTATCACAACTGTACCATCCTCTATCACTTCATCTTCTTTATCTTCCTTGCCCCTCCTTCCCTCAGTCCTTTCTTTAAGCTGCTCTAACACTTTTATCGTATCTTTCTATGCCCTTGATTTTGAACAAATCTTTATAGTAACAAATATTCTTATGTAAAACCTGACAATTTATGCATACTGATGATACTGTACTGCATATATCTCCCTGAGTTTAAAATAAATATTCATATAGAACCCACGTAGCTGTTATTGCTGTTATTTTTAATTGAAGGTGTTTGTAAATTATATAACTGATGTCAATCATGGGTGTCTGAATAATGGAACTGTTGCTCATAAATGAAACAGGCTGCAAATGATTTCTATGATGTCAGTACAATGAGCTTTTCTCCCTGAAGCTCTGATGAAAAGGGGCAATCAGGATATCCAGGTAGACAAAAGAGAATGGAAAGTAAAATAAATTTGTAACAAGGCAGCTTACTACAATTTCAGGGCTCTTTTTTAGTCTTTTTTTTGTTTGTCAATGTTAAGTTAAGGAGGATGCCGGTTTGGGGACCCACACAGTGTCCTAGGTAACCTTGCTATGGCTCCACTCCTAAGAAAGGTAAAAATAATGAATACAGTATTCAATTCATCAGATGTCAGCTCACTTAAGCAAGTTACAGCTATACCCAATTACTGTTTCTTTTAATCAAATCTTTTTGCTGACTCATCACCTCTTTTACAAGTAAGATTCTTACTACATACAATTGTGGCTTTTTGCTAATTTACTTGTTGTACAACATATGATATATAACACTTCAACTATGAGGTAATAGAGATGATGAAATTAAACCAAATTATTGTACAAGGATCTAAAACTCTGATAATACTTGAAAAGGTTGAATATACTGAAAAATCTCTGATGACTGTACCCAAACCAATTATTTTGCTTGCAATGTACCACAATTATTCATACTGTTTCTAAGATTGCATTTACTTATAGAGTATTTTCTTTGTTGGCATTTACTTAAGTTATTACACCTGCTTTAGAATGCAATTTTATGTTGTTTGTAGTTTTAAAAGGTATTTATTTCTTGTATTGGATTACTGGGGTTTTTCTTTCTCTGGTCACATCTGAAACTGGTTGCTTGTATATGTATATGAATCTGTCAATCTATATGTGTGTGTGTGTGTGTGTGTGTGTGTGTGTATATATATATATATATATATATATATATATATATATATATATTTATATATACATATAAAACTTCTATGGAGAGGTTTTCCTCTTCTTTCATTGAAGGTTGTGCCTGGGGCACTACAGCTTCTGTGGGATTTTCTTCATGCAGAACCTGCTGGGAATACTCTTTCCATCTGTCGTTGATGTCTTGTTGACTGGTGAGCTAGTTACTGATGGCAACCCTTATAAGGGGAGTCTGACTATGCTCTTTATCTTCCTCTCTTTACCCGACAGAGTTTTTTTACCAACTAATATAAAGTGACTTGGTAGATGACATAGTACCTCTAATGCCTTGTTCATCTCAATTGCAACTTCTCCTTTAGCCTATTTGTAAGTCAAGCAGTACTCTTTCTTACTATGATTCTTCTTTTCTATCTTATACTTTTCCTGCACTCTTATTTGGTAACTTTGTGGACTTGTGTATTCCACCATCAGCTTTCGTTATGTACCTTATTTCTATATCTGCAATGGCCGCATATCTGCTCTATAGTGCTGCCATTTTTCTTCGACTTCACCTATTTTGTCTACTTCATGAAGTGCTAGAGTCTTGAGTAATTTCTTGAAGTAATATGTTTTTTCTCCAGTCAATTTCAGGTCTTCAGCCTAGGCCGTGTTGACCTTATGTCCTTCTCTGACCACTGCTTGCAATTGACTGTGGCAACCAGTTGTTTATGTTGTGGGCTAACTGTTTCAACGAGGATGACTTTGCAACTGCTGATTCTACCCAAGGGTCCTTCTCTTACTAGGAGGAAGTCTTCCTGCATTGCATGTTGGCCACTCTTGTATGTGATTTTGTGACTGTCTCTCTTGCTGAATCATCAAGCCATTTGCCAGACAGAAGTCATTCTTTATTCCTATTGTATCATCCATTTAGGCCTAGGCAGTCCTCATATCCTGTTCTATCTGTACCAATGTGTGAATTTAGGTTACCCATTA
>NC_056730.1:47284738-47402238 GCF_019279795.1 Protopterus annectens | reverse complement strand
ATCCACTAGACTCAGAGCTTTCTGTAACTCCACACTCACCAAATGGTAACATTACCTATTGGTATACCCAGTGAGGGGTTGCAAAGGCTGCTTTTTCTATGGCAAAAAGGTAAATCATATCTGCCAGTATCCCTTCAACAAGTCTAGTGTTGTGAACTATCTGGCCTTTCTTAGTTTCTCTATTAATTCATCAAATTTGGGCATGGAATACTATGAAACTTGGATATGCCATCCAACTTCTTACAGAAATGATAGAAATTGATACTTCCATCAAGCTTAGGGACTAAGACGTCTTGTTTGACCCTATTACTTTGTGACTATCACACCTAGTTTAAGAATTTTGAACTTATTCTCTTACAAGTTGTTTCTGTGATTTTAGTACTGTCTAAGGTCTTAGTCTAAACCTTACTCCAGGTGTTACTTCTATGCTATGTTCAAGATCTTAGTCTAAGCCTCAGTCCAGGTGTTGTCTCTGTGTTATGTTTAGGACTTTGTCTAAGCCTCATTCCAGGTGTCATCTCTATGCCATGTTCTTGGACTTAGTCTAAGCCTAACTGTAGGTGTCATATATATGTTATGTTGGATTTAGTCTAAGCCTCACTCCAGGTGTTGTCTCTATGTTGTTGTCTATCAGTTTAATTCTCCAATACATTTCTGCAAAAAAAAAAAAAAAACTTTATCTCATGAAAAATTTTCTTACTTCCTGCTTTTGTACTCTTGATAAGGATTCCTATGGCTCTGTTTAGTAAAAGACTTTTCAGTTTTCAATGTATGGATGTCAGTTTATAAAATCTCTGCAGAATTCTGTTATTCCTTCCATGACATCAGTGCATTAATATTACATACTTGGTATAGCTTCCTCTTTCCTGGCAGCGTTGGCTATCTATCCCTATAGTTCACTATATTTATTCTTTCTATCACACCAAATGACTCCTGCCGATTGGCCAAAATATGTTTCTGAGGAAGGCATTAGCACTAATACCTAATCACTTGGATTAAATTCTTTAAGTCAGGCATTCTTATTACAAACTAATTGTTGCATTTCCTGGATTCTCTGCATATGTCCTTTTACGTAACCATTTTGCTAGGCTTTAATTTTAATCTTGCTTTAATTTTGTCCATCCTTAGGTGACATTTCAGACTAACTATGGCATATCTTCATTACTGGTGATATATATGTTTCTTT
This sequence comes from Protopterus annectens, assembly GCF_019279795.1. Classification (NCBI taxonomy): domain Eukaryota; kingdom Metazoa; phylum Chordata; order Ceratodontiformes; family Protopteridae; genus Protopterus; species Protopterus annectens. Next base: position 47,401,052 of record NC_056730.1, on the reverse strand, counting down.
TTTTTTCCCTTTAATTAAACACATTTTATTAGAACAATACAAATACTGTTCATACCGTTCATGATGAAAAGCCTATAAAAAAAATAACTTTCAACCCCAGGTGATGGTCCTTCTAATCAAATTTCTCAACATAATTACTGAATCTTTTTATGCTCCTTCCATATTTCCTCTTTCCCTTCAAGTTTCAGTAATATAAATCTCCAGTCTCTAGGTGTGCTCTCTTTTAGTTTTTTTTTCTTGTGCACATTTCTCACAAATTTATCCTACCTCCTAACAGCTCAAAAACACATGCACCCTACCTGCTTCCTCTTCTTTACATCTCAGACAATGACCATCTCCTTACTTTTCATGAGTACCAAATGTATTTGGGATTCCTTTGTGACTAATGAATGAAATGCAAAGACTGGCCCTAGACAAATAGTGCTTTTCTTATGTTTTATGCCTTAAGTGGATCTCCTCCCATTCAATAGGCAAAAAAAGTTAACTTCCTCACCTCTATAGCATACTAAACAAAATGAGTAAAAAGGTCACACAGAAAAATCAATCGCTTAAAAAAAACACAAAAAGAAAACTCTAGCAAAGCTAGACTTTCTACTGTGTGATTTCTTAAACCTCTTGTATTAGAGGCAACATGGGATATATGCAAATTACCCTTTAATGACATCAGGTGTTTCAGGTAAATGATAATTCTGAATGTCCATTACTTTTTCTTTAAAGTCTATTTATGGACAAATTCAGGCCAATAAAGCCAAACCCCACTAGCTGTGGACATGCATGTTTTTGCCTTCTTGTGGCATCATCAGCACAGCATAAGTGAAGATATGCTAAGATTTAGAAACACAGGGTTGTCGTACCTAACTGATATCCATAAACCTTAGGGAGACTGCAAAATATCCCAACTAAAAACTAAAGCAATGAGCAAAATGGTCACACAGAAAAATCAATTGGTTAAAAAAATGTTGAAGTTAAGAAACTGAGTGATATCCTTTAACCTGGACTACATCCATCTCACCCATGGTAGTAATGGTTTAAGGTAAAAAGGAGGAATGGTAGATAGGGGTTCAGTGAATGAACTGTTGCCTGTAGCAGTTGGTCTCCCTGGAAGATTAACAACATGTTTGTGAAAATCAGGCAAAAGATAAAAGGACTGCCTTCCTTGTTGATAAGCTTTAGGTATGATATAACAGACAAGTGTCTTAAAATGGTCCCACAATTGTTTAAAGAAAATCAGTAGAAGCACTCAAAAATGAAAAGGGTACCTTTTGGTGGAGTTCCTGTTGATATTCCTCCCTTTTGTAGCAAGAAAACATCTGTATTATCCTTGCCCTAGGAGATTTCAGAAATAAAGCATATAGATTCCAGGTCCATTCAATGAATGGTACATATCCACATTGTCTTCAGCAGCAGCCAAATTTTAAGTAATTCACACAAAAGGTTACATGTCCTGAGAACCAAACCTGAGAATGTCCTGGAGGCAACAAACAAACAACAAACAGCTCAGCACATTCAGGCAGAAACAAAGTCAGAATTAGTTATGTAAACCCTTTGTTGTTCTACTCCATGATACAGTAAAAAGGTCATTAAATCAATTTTGATGCTGATTGCATTTTTATCAGTAACATCGGAACAAAAATTAAAACACCCTATATTTATAACATAACTGTCTCATGCTGATGACATCATAAATCAAGGACATCCACAAAACAGTGCTAAAGTCATTAAATTACCTCAAAAATAACCATAATACATCTGTATCATCATCATCATCATCATCATCATCCCTCTTTTTCTAACTTTCCATGAGTTTGGGGTTTTGCATCAACTATTGCCATGTCTCTCATTTCAATGCCACTGTCCTAATTTCATTGGCAGTCATACCTGACTGTTGCAAGTCTTCTCTCACACAATTCATCCAAGTCTTTGCTAGATGCCCTTGTTTCCCATTGACTTTTTTGTCAATCCCAGATCTTCTTCAACAAATTGTCTTCTAGTTTCCTGCACATGCGTCTGAATCACTGGTAATCTGTTCTCTTTGATTTCTTCCAGAATGGGAGCAATTTTGATATCTGCTTTGATGTCCTCATTTCATCTGTTTCACAGTGTGCATCCTACAAACCATCTCAGACACTTCATCTCCATCACCTCTAGCTTCCTCAACTGCTCTGCCTTTACTGCCCAGGTTTCTGTACACTACAGTAGGACTTCTAGAAGGATGAGATCCTATTTTTTTATTTTTATCTGCATTTTTGCATTTATATACTTGATAATACACTGATCTCAGTGGACAATATACAGACATAGCCCAAGTGAGCATATCTCAATGTAAAGAAGAGATAAAGTTATATACGGTATATAGACAAGCTCTCAGACTGATACCAGCTTTACACATGAGAAAGTAAAAGGTAAGTCACAAACAAGGTTGCTACAAAAGCAGTTAATGCATAGGTTATCAAGCTGAATTCTATTTCAGTATTTTGTTTTAAAGTGGTTTAATTAACTATTTTAATTAAGTTAGTAAGACAGTAGGAAAAGACAAAAATGAGTAAAAAAAATTATGAGGAATTAACAAATGAGTAAAGATTCCAGCAGAATTGTGGGGAAGAATGAATGAAGATAAAAACAATAGAGATAGGACAGGTAGTGACATTTAAATGATGTGATGGGATTGGTGGTACTGGCATGTGATGGGAAGGGATTGGTAGCACTGGCATGTGAGGTGATGGGTTTGGTGGCACAGATTTGCGATTTGATGAGATTGGTGGCACTGGTATGTGATGTAATAGGATTGGTGACACTGACTTGTGATGTGATGAGATTCATGGCACTGGTATGTGATGTGATGGAATTGATGGCACTGACATGATGTGATAGGATTGGTGGCAATGGTATGTGATGTGATGGGATTGATGGCACTGACGTGATGTCATGACACTGGTGGAATTGGTATGTGATATAATGGGATTGACAGTGTTGATATGTGATGTGATGGGATTGGCTGCACTGGCAAATGATGTGATGTGATGGGATTGATGGCACTGATGTGATGTGATGAGATTGGTGGAACTGGTATGTGATGTGATGGGATGGATGGTGTTGATATGTGATGTGACAGGATTGGCTGCAATGACAAATGATGTGATGGCATTAATGGCACTGATGTGAGGCAATGACAATGGTGAAACTGGTATGTGATGTGATGGGACGGATGGTGTTGATATGTGATGTGATGGGATTGGCTGCACTGGCAAATGATGTGATGGCATTTGTGGCACTTGCATGAAGTTTATGTCAGTAGGTATTTCCAAAGTTTACTTTTAAACTCTGTGCATGATGGAAATTTTCTTAAGTAGGTTGAAAGTGACTCATAGAGTTTAGGGGTTAGTATGAAGAAAGCATGATTGGTGTATCAGTTGCAGGTTTGACCAGACTGGGGCTGAATTGTGAGATATGTCCTAGATTATATTATGGGGTTTTAGGAAAGTGTTTGTGCCCTAGGGGATGAATAAGTCAGGCATGAGAGTTTTACTGAGAAGGGAACCCAGCAAGAGGCCAGATATTTGCTTGATAGACAGTCATCTAGTTTTAGAGAAAGTTGTGCAGTAGTGTTTGTCGTAAGATGAGTTTGTCATGAAACAATATATTTTAATGGAGATTATTTGTGCAGTGGTTGTATTTTTCTTTAATGTTGTGGCAATGGCAGCATTCCATAATCAGACTGGAAAGTAGAATTCCTTTGCCTACATGTCATATAGGTAGAGAGTTTTCAGGCCCAGTAAAGTAGTAAGTTAATTTTCTTGCATTTTTTTCAATGTGGTTCTAGAAACTAAGAGTAGAGTCATGTCATAATTGCAAGTGTATGAATGAGGTGTTTTTTTTTTTTTTAATGAGGAAGTTGTTTATATCTGTTAGGTGAAGTATCCAGGAGCTTTAGGAAGCTTTTGATTGATGGTGAATAGCACTGATTCTGTTTTACAGAGGTTTAATAAGACCTAGAATCCAAGAGTCAGTCCAAACAGGAGTGGATGCAATCATACATGTGCTAGAGAACAGACTTTTCTTTTTTGGTTTTTACATCCATCGTGCATGTCTAAAGCAGCCAAGTAGTGGACATGCAAAGGGCCTTTATGATGTACAATGCATGCATCTGTGCATATATACTCAAATGGCCATGACCTTACAAAGACCACCTTTGTGTAATTTTCTGTCTTCATCAAGGTTTCTCACCATTTAATGTGTGCCCAAGACATGTTCCTTTTACATCCCTTTGAAAGGAGATGACAGGATTATGCCCAATGTTCTTTTCTAACTGCATTATCAGCTCCTAAAATTATCTGAGCCACTAACTGTATTTGGGGCACCTGGGCATAGAGAGGGCTTTATTCCTCATAGCCAATGGAGTGTGAAAGTAACAACAATTATTTCTCTGAGTCCCATAGTTCTGTACTTTAAACGCTTAACAGCAACACTATACATTTTATAAAGTTGTTCATTATTTATTCAAATTGTTATATATCTTTGCAGTTTTCTTTCATTATATTCTACATTGTTTGAAATGGTTATTACTGTGTTTAGTTAATGATTTCTCATTTTTACTGGCTGAACTGTTTCCTTAGTACTTCAGTAGTTTACTCTATGTTTATTCAAATGTATGTAATTTCAACTATTTTGTATATGTGTGGTTGACACACATATTTTATACTGCCTGAACCCTTTTTGCCTCAGCATTCATTCTAAATGTGCTCTGCCTGTTTGGACCTCCTTGTCCATAAACAAAAACGCATACATTGGTCAGTATCCATTGGTTTAACAACATGCTACTTAGCAACAGAGCCAGTCTTACCCTTGTGTCAGTCTATCTCCACCTAACAGATAACCTAGAGGAATCTAAGTTACTAACTCGCCTTATTTAACAAAGCCATGAACCAAAATTCAGTAGATTTAGAACAGAATGTTATGTTCCTTGCTCCTTTCTGCACATGCAATATTACAAACTGAATTGTCTGTACATTAAATAAAGAATCCTGTGTTACTTTCCTGTATTTTCAAGGGGATACAGATGCTAGTGCATCCCCGTCCACCACCCCCACCCTATGCACTCTTATCAAATGCTGGCTATCACATGCAGACTAAACAAAACCTTATTCATTGAGAATAGCTTCTCTCAAATTGAAATATAACTTTATTTTAGCGAATGACGTAAAACTCAAACTTAACAAGTAATCACTTGTAAAGATTTTACAAGCATTTTCTTAATAAAATGCCTCAATGTAGAATTTAGACAAAAAAGTCTTCTGTAGTATAATGTCTGCTAAACTGCAAATTAAAAACATTAAAAATAAACAACGCATTTCAAAAAGCAAAAACGCCATATTGTTAGTCACTTATTTTTGTTTCTTTTTTGACAGTAATACAACTGCAGATATACATGAAAACATGTTCATCACAAAATAAATATGCTAGGCACCCATTTTATACAGTACATTGGACTGATGTATGCACTTTAAATCCTAAAGTTCCCAGCTGAATAATAATTTTAACTAAGACATATATGGATCTTGTACTGGTGCACTGATATTAATGGGATTACACATATAAAATTATGGCATGACACTGGGATACTTTTGGAGCAGTGGGTTTGAATCCATGGCTAGCCCTCCTCTACAGAATACATACATTTAACATGATGAGTCACTTCTCTACACACAGAATGAAAAGTGATGCAGTCATACTTTTTCCATCAAGGTATGCCACTACTGATAGGTGTAGTCCTGCTGTATAAATGCTATATGCAATCAATTTTAATTGCTACTATTATCATTATGCAAACAGACTCATCTTGTACAACAGCAACTACACTTACCTTGGTGTCTCCTAGGCACTCTACTCTGTCCCCTATGCATCTTTTTGTTCCTTTGAATCTCTGCAAGGACTGAGGCTGGAGCTAGGAAAGAGCAGAATGAAAAGGTGTATGGTGCCATGCATTGGCAAGGAGGATGGATAGGCAAATTATGTAAAACTTACAGTATACAGGTGGTGGTTGTGGCTTAATTTCATCCTCCAATCTGCCAAATAGATCAGGCTTGCAGTGTCTTAAGTCACTGTAGTGGTGACAGCAGTGTTTCTCTGGGTGTGGGATACCAGTAATATGGGTGACGACCTTGGCCAAACTAGTTTCAGTGTTTTCCAATTCCAACAGAGCTATCTATACACACACACATATATATATATATATATATATATATATATATATATATATATATATGTTGTTGTATCTTTCGGCTTTTCCCGGTTAGGGGTCGCCACAGCGGAACTCCGGTCCGCTAATGATTGGCAGTAGATTTTTACGTACTAACTTCTCAGGCCTGACGCACAACCTTCAATGAAGGTACGCCCATTCACGCATGTCTCCACACAGAAGACGCTTTATAGATATATATATATATATATATATATATATATATATATATATATATATATATATATATATATATATATGAGAAAGAGATACATAATTATAGCGGCTGCAGAAACCCCTAACACTGCTCGAACAATGCACTGCTTGATCAAGAGCATTTGACCATGTATAGAACTACAGTGGGTGTGGCATCTCAGAGTGGCATTTAAACATTTACAAATAACTCCTCCATGTTTATGCCCCATTATCATACAAGGTGCTTCATAATGCAGTCATTAACATATAACACAGACAGCCTTGTTATTTCATTTGACTGCATGGTATTGCTTAGTTTCCTAAAACGCATACACGCCCTGATTAACATATAACACAGACAGACATGTTATTTAATTTGACTGCATGGTATTGCTTAGATTCCTGAAACGCACACACGCCCTCTGCAATGACACCCATTGCACAAATTTGTGTATCATAATCAGGCAAAGTTTTATGAATTCTTTCAGAGCCCAGATGCATCAGAGCTCTGATATCTTTTACAAAAAAAATCAAAGGATGATATAAATATCCCATATAAAGTACCTATTAATCAGATATCCAGTTTTAGTTCCAATCCGCACAATGTTCTTTCATTACCCGAAGTCACATTTACTTACATATTGCTTTTACTATTTATAACATCTCCAGCATGTTTTTGGTGTCCCATTAATGTTTTCTTCCAACTCCTCACCCCTCACTGAATCTGTATATCTGTGCCTTTGTTATCAGACCTCTTATTTATATTATAATCTACAATGGAACTTGCTCAAATATTTATTCAATTCCCCACTTACTTGCTACTTGTGCTCCACATATGAACATATTATCTCTCTTCATGAGGCTGCTTCTTGATCATCTGACTCTGGTTTTGCTATCATTTTTTTTGAAAACACTTCAATGAAGTACCTCCTTTTGAAAAAAAAAGGAAAACAATTCTACCTCATTTCATTAAATACATTTCTCCATAAAAGCAGCTTCTAGTTTCTACATGTCCACATTTGCATCAATTTCCACCAGCTTCCTGTTCCTCCATTACCAGCCTCCCAGTGCATCTGGTGGTGAAAAGAGTCGGAGACTTTCACTGGTGTCTGGTCAAATTTACCCCATTTAGTATGACTATCATCCTGGGTCTCCCCTGAGAAAAGGCCAGTGTCCTAGTGGTACCAATTAAGTCAACATAAGATAGACATCTAGATAAATAGATAGGCTAGATAGATAGACAGATAGATAGATAGATAGATAGATAGATAGATAGATAGATAGATAGATAGATAGATAGATAGATAGATAGATGGACGGACAATGTCATTTTTATGATAATGAGGAGATTATCAGTGTGTGTGTGTGTGTGTGTGTGTGTGTGTGTGTGTGTGTGTGCCTGTGTTTATATGAGAGGCAGGACTGTTTGTGTTAGTAGCCTGTACTCTACATGAAGGCATTGCATTAGGGATGGATTATTCGTCTATGTAGTAGAGATGCTTTTTTTAGGGACTGACAAGAGGTAGTATGTTATTCACTGCTGTCTGATAAACAATGTACCTGAATGAGGTGGAGCTCTTGTTGGGAAAATGCTACAACAGTCATTTGTGCACAGTTGGACACCTGAGGAAAGTGGGATCATTAGCATAGCTGTTTGATGCCTGGAGTATTACCATTACACAGTGGAGTGGAAGTGCACTTAGAGTCATGCTCTATTATGCACTTGTGGTCTATGGCTCACAAAGTGCTATTATATACACTGTTGTGTGGTATACAAGCCCTATAGAATGGTGCGTTGCCTTTATGAACTGAGTCCATAGTGTTTCCCTTAGTTAGAAGAGAAGATCTTAATAGCATACCTGGTTTAATAGAGAATCATTGGCAAACTATCTTACAAGTTTGCTTTGCACTCGCTCTTAATGTAATTGGTACTAGGCCAATGGAAAGCATGGAAAATAAAGGCATTAGCCTTTCGAATACTACATAAAAAGTCTTTTTTCTATACATATTTTCTGTGATTATGTGGGAAAATACTCAAATCTTTTTTTTTTTTAATTTTTAAATTATTTATTTTTTAGCCAGTTATGGAGTTATTTTCAATGGCGTGGTTTGCTTATGTTTTCTGTCTTATTCTACCCATTAGGCAATAGCTCATCTGGACAGCTCTACTCCAAACATTTTTTCCTCCCCACTTATTACTAAACCTTATCCTAAGGAGATATTCTTAAGTGCATAGCCAGAAGAACTCCAAACAAAACTCTCTGTTTTTACTTGTTATCACTGAAACGTACCCTGAAGAGACTTTCTAGAGAAAGATATAAGGCACCTGTACAAGGCCAGGTTAAGGAGGTAAATCACAGATTCAGCAATTTTACATTTGCTAAGTTATGTACTATACTCATATCTTGTCCCAAATAATGTCTGAAGCATTAATATTGCAACATAATGATTGGGCACAAAAATATCAACTGAATAGCCATTTACAGGACATTTAGAAAAGTAATTCTGAGCAAATGAAAGGAGGATGGAGGGCCAGAATGTGTGGATGGTGGAACTACACCTTCTACATACAAATGACACAATTAGATCAAGAAATGAACCCTATGTACTGTTTACCTCTAATATTTTTTTTTCTGAAACAACATTAATTAGTAAATTCATATCAAGTATCATGTGTACTTCAGTAAAGATAGATTTATGTACACATACTGCATTCAGCAAACAGAGCAGAAGCCATACATTTGTACAAACGAGCTAAATACAATGAAATTTGCCACCTGTACATTCTAATGACCTTGCAGGCCTTTTTGTGGAAAGCTGTAGCTTTGCAACAATCTGGCATTTCTGATAAAACTTTCTGAGCAACATTTGTGCATATTTTTCTATAAATTGGACGCGTGTGCTTGGCTGCTAAGGTAATTGTAAGAAAATGTAAAATTCACATTTGCAGTGAACTCAGTCTGCTGAATATTTTACAATTGTCCTGTTTTAATGGCTAAAAAAATAAACAACAGCAAAAAAAAAAAATCAGGAAAAAACGACCAACCTGTGCTGTGTAAACGTCTCACCAAACAAATAAACCAGAGTAAAGCAGTCCAAACAACATTGTTTTAAAATAAAAGATTGTTCATTTTATGCTGAGACCCTGTGTCATCTCATCAATCTACTTTTTTAGACTACTTAAAATAAAACATGAAAGGATCAATAGAATGTAACAAGACCAGAGCTAATTCCAGTGTTTTTACAATGACAGAGTTATGCATAGCTCTCTCTCTATATATATATGAACATAGAGTGTTTCTCCCCAGGCTTCCACGGAAAATTGGCTTTGTTCCAAGTCAGACTTTCCCAGTTAACAAATGTGAAATAAATAAACAAATTTTATATATATATATATATATATATATATATGGTTCTACCTGACATAGTCGAAACCACACAACACCGACAACCACATCACCGACACCACATATTCGACAGTCCATAAACACGAAACCACACATAACCGACAACGAAATAACCGACGGTACACAAACACGAAACCCCATACACTGCACACACCACAATAACAATTATTAAAAACAAAACACATCCCCATTCCACAAACCACACACACAACACAAGCACACCAAAATCCTTACAAGCCCACACTAAACCTTACCCTAACCCTAAGGTCCGTCACTATCGCACACTTACCTACCCGCTCCCTAACCCTAACTCACTTAACCCGCCTCTATCGCTCCCTAACCCTAACTCACTTAACCCACCCCTATCGCTCCCTAACCCTAACTCACTTAACCCACCCCTATCGCTCCCTAACCCTAACTCACTTAACCTACCCCTATCGCTCCCTAACCCTAACTCACTTAACCCACCCCTATCCCCACAGACCGTCAATCTCCACACTTACCTGCCTCGCACCCTAACGTCCGTCACTACCGCATACTCACACAGCCTTTCCCCATGTCGGCATCCTCGGCGTTGGTGTTGTCATCCGTCGTGTCGGTCTTCTGCATTGTCGATGTTCTGCCACTCGCGATTCGCGTCGGTCTTCTTCGCTTTCGATCTTCTGGAGCTCCGGATTCCGATGTCGGTCTTCTGCGCTGTCGACGAAGTCAGGTAGAACCATATATATATATATATATATATATATATATATATATAAAATATATATATATATATATATATATATATATATATATAGTGAATACCAATAACCTTCAATCACAATCACTAAAAGAAGCACATTAAAAACACATTTCATTGAGCACTTTCCAGTAAATCAGTTTTCAAATACAATTTCTTATGCAGAAAACATACCTTCAAATGATTTTGCAATCTCCCCACCTGTATCTGTCATGTGGATGGCTTTGCCCCCCCCACACACATACACACACACACACACACACTCCCCCCATACCGCTCAACCTGGAAACATCAAAAATCAGGACAAAAGCCCATGAAAACTAGGTACAACTGGCCAAAATGTGGGACATTGATTACAATAATATTTGCATATAGAATTATGTAACCTCACCCACTTCAATGGGATTGTGGGATAGCAACATGAAGATTAAAGTTACTAAATAATAATAAATAATGGCAGACATTTCAATTTCAGACTTCATATCTCTCAGAAAATATACTGCGGTGGTAGTGGTGTGGTAGCATTGTCGCCTCACAGTAAGGACGTTGTCCTGTTCGATTCTCAGCTAGAGCATCTTCTGTGTGGAGACATGTGTGAATGGACGTACTTTCGTTGAAGGTTGTGCATCAGGGCCGGCAACTTGGCATGTAGAAATCTACTGCAATCATTAGCAGACAGGAGTTCCGCTATGGCGATCCCTAACCAGGAAAAGCTGAAAGACACAACAATTGCAAAACTTGTTATTCTAGCAACTGAGTTTACTGGAAGACTATTTAATTTCTGGGCCTTTGTCCCACCATTATTTTTGTCTTTGTCCAGATTTCTTGCTCTGAGAGATTGAGATATATGTATTCATCTGACACCATTCAGAGTTCGCTTGTTTTCGGTTTTGTTTTAAGGCCTTAGTTTGAGAAATTTAACTAGTAAGCATATCGCCATAAAGTGGTGGGGTCATACTGCTTTTAACTTGTCAGAACTAAAGAAGTCCAAAACATTTTATTTAACACATGCACTCTTGTTGCACACTTCATTTCTGAAATAAACTGACAAACATTCCAAGCAAACTACAAGAAGTTTCCCCCACGTCACTCACTATTGCACAGTGCACCTTAAATGTATTTATTCATATATGTTTAAATGTGCTATGTGTACCTATTGGCATCAGTTGCTCAGAGTATGCTTATTGCTTGTGCGCTGTTCAGGCTTTGTCAAGTACTGTATTTACTCCTTTCTCAGTGCACCATTTCCCTTAGTCCAAGCGTGTACAAAAGACAGAAACAGAAGCAACAGTGGGTATAATGTGTTCAAAACTGGACTCTAACTTAATGTGCAAAAGACAAGACAGGCACAGTGAATACACATACCAGATGAAATCGGTGCAGTGGATGTGGAACTTTGGCTGCTTAAAGAACTTGTAAATGAATTTATAGGTCTTCACTTCATGTACATTTTCCTGCCTGAGAACTCCTTAAATTGAAGGCGAACCAGCTGAGTACCTCGTCTTAGTTGGTGGTGTGCGACAGCACATTGGCCAACTAGTTATACACCAGGAAGGAATCACCAATGTCTTGTGCTTAGCAACCAGTGATTATTTTCCTTCCATTCACTGGAGCTCAAGCTTGGCTGTGCAGAGTGTCCTGAGACCCATTGGCTTCCCACAACTTACTCCCAGCTCTGTCTGAGCGCTCTCCACCTGCTTCCTCCATTGGGAGTGTGGTCAGCCCCACCATGCACATACTGCAATATTCAGTGCTCCTGAGAATAACTTCCAGCAGATTAAGCCACCCACCTGCTAGGTAGGAGAAAAGGAAGTCTTGCAAATGAATGGGAGAAAAAATCAGTGCATCTCAGTTTTAGGAAGCCAGAAAAGCAGGAACAGGCACAGTATTACAGTTACGGCTATGATTACAGTTAGAAACTTTTTTTACATCAGAAAAAGGAAAATATACACTAATTCACATTTTGTATTCTGTCAATGTCTCACTCTCAATTTAATAGCACTAATATTTTAAAGTGATTATGTCTGTACTTGCCCTGATTTGTTGAGAGCAATGCATGCTCTGAGTAATGTAGCTTCCATTTTTGGCATTGGCAGTTCTTATTCGGCAGGAGAAGAGCAAGTAGAAAAGTGGGAGGTTAGGTAGTTATTAATAAAGTGTGGAGTGAAGCAGAGTTGGAGAGAGTATGCATCTTTCCTTAATCACATAGGACTCTTATAATCCAGTATTGTGCAGTTAAACAGTACTTACAAACAGGTTCATTTGTGCTGCTATGCTTTTCTCCCCCCAATACCACTTTGAGCTGTAGAGGTGGACAGCACCCTTTCCTGCTCGAATCAGCGATACTGGAGAAAGAAAAACTGCATTTTTTTCAAATTATGGAAACTATGAAACTTGTTTAATGAAACGTAGTGAACATCTCTCCTGTTGAAAATCAAATATAAATAAAAATATTCAGCAATGTCACTACATGTAATGCAATTGCGAACCCCTTTCAAATTTGCATGTTGTCAGTCAAAATGTGCACTGTTAAATGAAACTATACATAAAAAATATGGTGCAGGTATGAATTAGAAACTGAAACGATATAGTACAATTTCAAGCTTTACTGCACAAGTGCGCACATAATAACCTGCAAACCTACTTATACTTTATTGATAGGGACCATTTAAGTGTCTATGCTACACAGTTACACAGAATAGACCCATCCTCACAAAAGGACAAAAAGCAAGGTGTGGTTTACCCTAACTGAAACTGTGTTTGGTATTGGTACCAACCAGTCAACTAATCAGAAAACCGTATGATGTTTTTGCTACTTGTTTTACCCAACAGCAGATAAATAAACAGTTTCTCTAACTTTGAGGAACTAATCATTATTTTGGGGGCTGGCGATGAGTGATGAAATCGAGAATTGAAGGGGCCAATGAAAAATTCATGGCTACCCATTATTTTGCCCTCAAAACCTGTAAATATGATGCATTCAGTACAGTTCTGAGATATGACTCCCCTATATTTAACAATACTCTCTATGGTCACACAACTATGGAAAATAGAGAAAACTACTCACAGTGAGTCACCGCAGGCATGTAAGCACAAATGCCTAGACTTGGGGGATACAATATAACCTGTACAGATTATGAGTTTCAATCTATATAGAACTTAAGGAATTCTTTACAATGGCTTGCTGAACATATACAGGCTAATATATTTATTTGCATTAGTGTCAGAAGCTGGTAATGTAAAACCCATTCACCAACTAACAATGCTATTTTGCTGTTCCACTGTATAGACTGATATCTTACAGCACCAATGGTGAACAGTGATTTAAATCTGGATTGTGCAAATTTATTGTTACTTATGATTTGCAAATGTCAACAAAGAGCATGTGGGCTTATGGCAACTTAGAGGGCCATAGAACTACATCTTTTATCAAGTGCTGAGTGCTGTTATAAATCTTGCTGTGACTAATATAACATAAGTTTCAGTGACCTGTAGTGATACAGACAGTGCTTGTGAAAGTGTTTTAATGTGTTTAATCAAGAGTCAAGTGCTACATAAACTGCAAAGCAAGAATGCTGTAGCTTGGCCTGGATGAATTCCCTTCCTGCTGCTTACTAGTTCCTTTGTAGAACAGAAGAGTCTTGCAAGAAGAATGTAACTGATAGTTTTTTCAATACAAAAATGATGTGCTGCTCCCATATTATTGTCTTTTCTTTGAATCAGTTGTAATTTGCTTCAGTTATTTGTTAGACAATCTGGTTACAGTTGTAAAAATAATGTGGTATTTTTTATTAAGAGGAAAATGCTGCTTGGTGCTACTCCGGAAGCATTCAGAAATACTGCATTTTCCTTTCACATGAGCATAAATTGCAAATGAAGAATCTTACAAATTTGCTGTGGTAGCAACTGGGGTGGAACAGATAGGCTGACAACCGAGATGGAGAAACAAAGGGAGGCTGCATGAATTTAACAGTTTTACAGAGCCCCAGCTGAATAATTTTAGGATGTTTGAAGACATGAAAGAACTCAGAATTTCAACCTCACAGACCAGAAAATTAAACAGTGTTTTCAATAAAGAGTGAGGTGGTGTTCTGGTTACCAATAATTATTTTTAAAATGATATATGTTGTTTCCTTACATTGTGAACTGAAAAGCAAGATGAATCTGTTTTGCTTCTGCAAGATCATTTTCAGATGTTTGCATTTCTAACACGCATTTTCTCAGCACCAACACCATTCTGTATGTTGTTTCTTTTTAAAGAACTTGTTAAAGCAATGCAATTTTTATCAAGTACAGAATGCTATATGTTGTTTCACTGTAATCATTCTGATCACATATCTTTAAACAATAATGTTGCAGTATGGTCGAAGTGCAAGCAAAGATTCAGCCTTGACAAATGCTTGTTTATTTATTTATTTATTCTGCCATGCTATCTGAATGCCTAGCCCAACTCCTTGCCACATTTACCTATTAGTTCCTTTTATAACAGCCAGCTATGATTGGAACTGGTGAAGGAGAAAATTAAGTGGGGTACAGCTGACATAAGCTGCAACCTCTCCAAATCACCGGAGGTGTACATCTATAACTCCATATCTATTTTGTCTAGAATAAACAAAAGATAATTTTCTTCCATCTTCTTTCCTTTGTCCTATTTTCTTGTTGTGCATCTTAAACCATAAAACAATACACAATAAGTTTTCCTTCTCTTCCACGTCTACTAAATGAAGACAATCCTGTTACCAGTAACCAATTATTTCTCTCAATGTGGCTTTTTGGCATTTCAGTTCAGTTCAGTACCTGAATCAACAGTATTTATTTATTTTCTGTTTGGTAACTGTGCAAGTACACTGATCTGGGTACCTTTCCAGGTATGATCCAGACCATGAAGGCACAAAAGCAGAAGAGTAGACACAAGAATTCATGCACAAGTCAGTAAAAACGATATACTGCTGTATACAGAAAACATGATAACATATCATGGTACTCTTATGTAAATGCTGCTAACTGGAAAACACTTTTATTTATTTGTTTATTTATTTGACATTTGTTGACCGGGTTAGTCCAGCTGGGCCAGAGCCCTTTTTTAGCAGAGACCTGGGGAGAAAAGCTCTACAAACATATCTACATAACTAAGTATATACACATGATATATAGCTACATGAACAATAGCTACTAGGAGTAAAAAAAAATAAGCCAAGTTTACAATGATAGACAAATAGATTCAAAATTATTAATAAATACACACAGTAGAATACAGTGTAAAAATGTAGGTTTATCATCATGAGTTCAGCTAAACAGCTGCAGAGGGAAGAATGTAATGAAACACTAGTCAAAGAGAAGGGAAGTGGGATAATATATATATGGAAGAAAGGAGTGAGGCAAGATGGGAGAGAGGAATAAGTCAATCAGGAAAATTACACTAACACAGCCATATATTGCTTATTTGTTTTTTTAAGGCATTTCTGAACTGGTGTTTAGGCTTAATATTTCAAATGTCTAAGGGAAGTTTTTTCCAGCTTTCAGCTGGGGAGTAGCTATAAAGGTTATTGCCAACTTTGATTTTTGGCTTGTATATAAAGAGGAGATGTTGTTCAGAGCTCCGTGTTCTGAGTGGGGAGTAAGGGGAGATGATAGAGGTAATGCTGGGACAGAAGGAGGGCTTGTGCAGTATTGAATGAATTATCTAAAGTTGTGAGAGGAGAAGCTTGTAGGGAAGCACTAACCAGTTTTTTTTTCTGAGTGCTAAGCAGTGATGGGAATGGTAGGGGTGTTCGGCAGCAAATTTGGCCACTTTGTTGTAAGTGGATTCTAGTTTAGAGAAAAATATGGTTTGTAAGTTGGTGAGGATTTGAAAGCCATGTAGAAGGGTTGGGAGTATGTAAGCATAGGATAGGGCTGCCTTGGCTTTACTGGATAGGAAGTTTTTATTTCTATAAAGGAGTCTATGTTTTTGATGGGATTTCTTAATATTACTGAGAAATCGTAGGTCAAATTTCAGCTGGTCATCAATAATGATCCCATATAGTTTGATGTGAGTTTCAACTGTGATAGGTATTTTGTTGAGGGAAGAGATAGAGAAAGTGGGTTTAAGGTGATTCATAGTTTTTGGGACGAAGAGCAAAAGTTTAGTCTTCTTTGGGTTTAGGATTAGGTGGTTCTATTTGAGTCAGTTTTCAATAAACAAAAAGGAGTTTTGAGTTATAGTATGTAGATGAGAGAGGGTATTGGCTATGGTGATGACTGTGGAGTGATCAGCATATTGTACCAATGATGATAGTGGTGTGGAGGTAGAACACAGATTGGTGAAAATATTAAATAGTAGTGGGGTCAGGATTGAATCTTGGGGAACCCCCATATTTATGGGAAGTTCTGGGGAGATAACAGAAAGCCATTTATCAGACTGGAAGTGATTGCTGAGGTAGCTGGAGAACTGGGAGATAGTAGAAGTGGATAGGTTTACTTCAGAGAAGGTATTTAAGAGGGGGTGCAAGGCAGTATTGAAAGCTTTTGAGAGGTCAAGAAAGAGGCAAGAGACTAGTTTGTTGTGATCTCTGGCTTGTGAGGTGGTGTTAGTGAAGGAAATGGGAGCAGTCGAGGTGCTATGACCTGGACAAAAGCCATGTTGGGTGGGGGTCAGTAAGTTCTCTTGTATGAGGTGTTGTAGGATTTGTTTGTGTACACATTTTTCCAAGATCTTGGAGAGAGGTGATAGTATTGCAAGGGGCCTAATGTTGGAAAGGTCGGTACAATTGCCACCTTTATGAATGGGTAAGGTGTAGAATTTTTTCCAAATAGCAGGAACTTTAGCTTCAGTAATGGACTGGTTAGTGAGAATAGAAATGGGAAGGATAAGGTTGTTTGCTGCCTTCTGGAGAAAGAGTGGAGGGAGACCATCTGTTGAGGGGGAGCAGGGTTTAATTTAAGAAGCAGGGATTTAATGTTTTTAGTTACACAGGTGGTGGTGCTGTGGTAGCATTGTCACCTCACAGTTAGACGTTGCACATTCGATTCTCAGTTAGTGCGTCTTCTGTGTGTCGACATGCGTGAATGGGCATTCCTTTGCTGAAGGTTGCGCGCTAGGCTTGGCAAGCCAGCATGTAAAACTCTACTGCCAATCATTAGTGGACCGGATTTCCACTGTGGCGACCCCTAACCGGGAAAAGCCGAAAGACAGTAGTAGTAGTAGTAGTAGTAGTTACACATAATACTGCCAGAAAATTAGACTGGCCCTAGAATTCAGAAATGTTCCCAACAGTAGTAAGCACTATTTACTAATTGTAGCTATTTCTGATTCAGAGACAACCCTACACAGTGCTTTTATGCAGTGAAGTGCAGTGTTACTGCCAAAGTAAATGAGGCATTTGAGGCAGTGCCATATGATAGTTAGACGTGCTTATCATCATCATCATCATCATCAACCCCCTTTTTCCCATTTTCTACATGGGGTCTGGGTGTCATGTCAACAGTTGTCATCTCTCTCTAATCAACATCACTGTCTTGTCTTCTTCAACAGTCATGCCTGACTGTCATAGGTCTTTTCTCACACAATCCATCTACCTTTTTGCTGGACACTCTCATTTCTTTTTACGTTCAGACTGTCTGTCACAAATCTTCTTCACCATATTGTCTTCTGCTTTTCTGTACATGGGCTTAATCTGTACTGTTTGACCATTTCTGCAATTGGAGCAGCTTGTTGTCTACACTTCTGTCCTCATATCTTTGTCTGTCCTGCAGTGTACATCTTAACATCCATCTCAAGCATTTCATCTCCATCACCTCTAGCGTCTTCAACTTCTCTGTCTTTACTACCCAGGTTTTCTGTACCATACAGTAAAACTGATCACTGCACTGTGTGTACACCTTACGTTTCAGCTTTCTTGGCATTCTTCTGATATATACAACACCTGACACTTTGTGCCATTTGAATGCAGTCCCTCTGATTCTAACTTTGAGCTCTTCATTCAGTCTTTACTTCTTCTCATCTGCCCCTGCCAGATACTTGAAGCTGTTAACCTGTTCAATTATTTTCCTGTCTATCTCAATTCTGAGCTTCTCCTAATTTCCCCAATTTGATGCCATTACAACTGTCTTATCTGTACCCATGTGCCTTCAGTTTGCATTCTATTCTTCTATCCTTTGTTGAGGTTCTTGTTCACAGTCTGCCTATAGCACTACATCATCTGAGTACAGCATACAGTAACTTTGTTGATCTCTCCTCTCTGAGCTGTTGCCTAATGTAGTTCATCACCAGTATGAATAACGGTGGGCTCAGAGTTGAACCGTGATGGCCTCCCACTCCCACTGAGAACCCCTCTGTGGAATCAAATGCTGTTCATATGTGAGTCATTGGGTCCTTGTATATAGCTTGCACTAATTCTGCCAGTGGCTCTGGAACTGGAAACCACTATAGGACTGCCCAAATTAGCTTTCCTGGGACCTTGCCATATGCTTTCTCCATGTCTAGGAATGCACATCTGGACCTCTCCTCATCTCTGTTTTTTCTTCATTGATCTATCTCACTGTAAACATCAGATCAATTGTGCTGCATCCTGATCTTAATCTTAATTGCTCATTTCCCATCTTACTTTCTACTACACTGCATATTCATTTATCAGTCATCCTCTCCAGAACTCTCATGCATTGTCACAGGAGTTTGGTACCTCTGTACTGCTAACAGTTGCGGCTGCCACTCTGATCTTGCACATTGAAACTAGTATGCTTATTGTCCAGCCATCTGGGATACACTTTCCTCTCCATAGTGGTATGAGTACCATCAAGAGATATTTCTCCCTTATCTCTCCCAATATCTTGATCATATCTGCTTGGACCTCATCCGAGCCTGCTGCTTTCCGCAACTTTATTTTCCTTAGTGCTGTTCTTACCCTTCAAATATACACACACCCCAAGAAATTCCAGCAGTAAGTGCTTTAGGTAACAATGTGATTCAGAGAACCACTCAATTGTATAAATGTCAGATGTGTTAAATAAGTCAAAAGTTCACATTCACCCATTACTTTCATTGGGAGAAATCACATTAAATCTATGTGCCAGGGTGATTAATTGATAGGTGGTGGTAGGTACGTGTGTGTGTGTGTGTGTGTGTGTGTGTGTGTGTGTGTGTGTGTGTGTGTGTGTGTGTGTGTGTGTGTGTGTGTCTGTGTGTGTTGTGTGGTCTACCTCTTATCTCCTCCTAGACTGAAAAGAATGGGCTGTAATTCATGGGAGGGCAGTAGACACAAGGGACGCTTTTTTAAATATTACTCTATGTTACATAAAAAGTTAATGTAAAATGTTTGGCATCACAATATTATATCTGAACAAATGAAGAATGAAGCTCCAATGTCAGGCCTTTTTGAATAATTACTGTTCCAGCTGCTGCAAAGGACAGGACAAATAAAAGCAGATGTTCTGTTTCCATTAAGGGTATTTAAGGAGGGGTTTGTCTATGTTTTGGAAGTGCCATCAGCCATCTCAATGGCCATATTCAGGATTTCTTGACAAAGCCAACAGATACACTGGATGACATTAGGGAGACTTAATTTAACCCGCTCAAAAAGTTAATAGAACATCAGGTCTTGCAACATAATGTCACTATGCAGTTTCTTAACTAGAAGCCTGGAAAAACGAAGCAGGAGGTACCAGACAAATAAAGTCCTTTATTGAGCCACTACATTAAAATGAAAGCACACCATCAAGGTAACTCTAATGTTCATCCTTGACTGACTATAATATTCCATTGGTTATGAGGATGCGCCCCCATGTATGCCAACTTAGTACTCTTGGATTGGGAGGAACAATATGTACACAACTCAACATGGATGAAGAATATTAAAACATATGTCCGATACTTAGATGACATTTTTTGTTATGGGATGGAAATGTCGAAGAATTGAAGAGATTTATTGATTACATCAATGGTACGACAAATTACCTCAGATTTACATATCAGTTTAATAATAGGGGTATTAATTTTCTGGATGTGTACATATATAATGATGGACATACATTCCAATCCCAAATCCATAGAAAGGATACATATAGTAATGGGTACCTACATTTTGGTAGTGCACACTCATATCAAGTCAAACGTAATATAGTAAAAGGCCAATGTATAAGGGCGGCTAGAATGACCTCAGTAAGGGAGCATATGAAAAAAGAGCTGTCCTTCATATGAGGTCTATTTTTAGAGAAGGGATACCCTGTTAATATGATTAGAGATATTACAAAATATGTATCACAACAATGGGGGCTTCAATATACACCTTTATTGGGAATAGGGATAACCAAGAAGAAGGATAGAACAATCGATGGTGATGAATATAAAAAAGCATGTATATTCAAGTATGGAAAATACACTAATGAAATTAAGGGAATTCTTACCAAAAACTGGAATATACTAACAAGTGACGTAACAATCAAAGAAAGGATACCCCACAAACCACAATTTGTCTACAAGGCAGGAAATAACTTAAATAGAATTATACAAATAAAATCTAATCAGAATAAAACGAATAAGGTGAGGAAAGTAGGGACTAAGAAATGTGTTCATTGCAATTATTGCAGATATATATTAGAAGATATAAACATCACATTAAAGAATATCACACATGCCAAAATTACATTTAGACATGGGAACTGTCTGACAAAACATCTGATTTACTTGGCTATTTGTGATACATGTCAGAACTATTATGTGGGGAAAACGGACCGTTTTTTCAAAAATAGAATTTATGACCACATATATTGTATTAAAAAACTGGACACAAATAATGCCCTGTCCCGTCACCTCATTCATAGTCAAGGATGTGGTGGATTTAAATTTGGTATACTTGAGGTAATAACACCTAACCCCAGGGGGGGAGATATAAAATCATTAGTGAGTGAAAAGGAGATTAAATGGCAGCTAAGATTAGATGCAGCCACACCCCCTGGTTTGAATGAAGTTATTCCCACTAAACCCTTAGTTAAGACATAAAACAGAGAATATCAAATATAAATATTAGACTACTGATTGTTTTCATCCCTATCCATCAAGTTGTGTGGAGAGCTCATACTTGGACCCTAGCATCATCAGTAAAAAACATATTTTTATGTCCTAATGATGCGGACACTTCTATTTAGGGTATATCTTTGGACACTAGCAGCTATCATGGGTGGTGATCGACCATTATTACGGAGCCAATAGGGAAGGGATGGAACATTTTTATTATTTTTATTATTTTCAGTACCTTTGAAATTATGCACCACATACAGATATTACCATCACCACAACTGACAGGTTGAAGTAAATTAATTTAAAATCAAATCAACTTTAACACTTTAAATATTATAATAAGTACTAATATCAATATTAATATATAATAACAGTGAATATATGTGGACAACACAGTATGAGAGTTACTTTTCACCAGAGTTTTATTTAAGTGTTTCATGGTGAAAAATTTTTTAAAATATATTGTACATAGATTAGGATTCATTATGCCTGAAGTAATTACAGTCATGGAGTTATTTTATGCTGATTTTAATTGTTAATATATGGAAGTATATATATATTTCAAATTATATATGCTTAGTGTATAATCATGTCTTAGTTTTGTGAAATATATTGATTGTTATTTTACATAAGGTAATACATCACTATACTTTTAAACAATGACAAAATGAAGCTTATAAGTTAGATTGGATAATTGATGTAAATGGCGGGCTTTTAGGTATTTAATGGGGAGAACTATTACTAACAATGTTCTGAGGAAGTCTAGTAATCTAGATGAAAGCGCTCAACCTCTGTGTAGCATCTCCGTTTTGTTGTGGAAATAAAGGAAACTATCCGTTTTGGTATCCAGTGTCCTGCTTTTTGGTGCATGTGCCGTTGTGCTTGTGCACTAGTTGGAGTAATGTTCATCCTTGACTGACTATAATATTCCATTGGTTATGAGGATCAAACATTTTGCAAACTCAGGAACAGTAGAGATGTTACCGGGATGTGTCCATTTGTGTGAATCTATGTGTGTGTGTGTGCGCGCGCATGTGTGTGTGTGTTTGGAGGAGTGAATGGAGTATGTTCCTGTGCCAGTGAGATACATGGGCTCCAGCACATTTGGTAATCATCAAGCCATTCATAGACATGCAAATTAGCTATTAATCCAGACTTTCCTTATTGCACCTAATGTGTCTCTGAATCATTGCTTCCCTCATTTGAGTTAAAAGATCCTTTCAGAATGGAGCATTTACTACTCTTAACTTGATTCTTTCTAAAAACGAGTGTAATCCTGCATAAAAAAATAATAACATGTCTAAGTAAACAATTTTAATTTATTGAAAATACATACTTAAAAGCAATAAACTGTGATGATTTATCTGGATGTTTTATCATTTTCTCCATTGTACTAGTATGAATTATTTTTATACATTTTTAATATATTTCTGCCTTGAAGAGGCAGACTGTTTTGTAATTTAATTACAAATAATAGTAACTAAAAATCATTATAGACCTTAAGCTTATTTACAAGTTGATATCATATGCAATGCAATATAGAGAGAGATTAATCTTAAACTGAATCAATTTATGTAAAAATATAAGGGGGTAAATGGGGAAGTAGGAGTGGAGATTGTATAAATGGTAATCATAGCAGTGCTTATATAAATTGGTGATTTATATAAGTTTCACCCAATAAAGAATTGTTGTTTTGCTACTAAGAAGAGAAGCTATTTTTAATTGCAACAGGAAGATTTGTTGTTTTGGTGTGAAGAACGTGAAACTGTTTTTATTCACAAAAGTAAATAAATTTTGATCGCAACAACATTTGTTACTACTGTTTGGAGTTTAAATTACAAATATTTCTTAGTACTACTGCTTGGTGTTTTAGCTTAGATTGAATAGCTCAAAAAGCTATTCTTTCATATTTTTCTAGTTGTTTTGATCTGTATAGTTGGACCCTGTCCTCTATCTGACAGTTTAAGCTAACTAAATTTCAGGGTGTTCACACTGCTTCATTTCTGAGCTATGTTGCTGAAGGGTGGATAACCAAGCCAAAAAGGGAAAGACATACTCAGCCTCTAGAGTTGGTGATCTGGATTCCATCCTGCTGCAGTCTTTAAACTTTAAAATCTAACATGATTATCAACTTCTGGCAAAGTTCTTTTTGAAAAATAAAATCTCAGGAAGGATACATCTCAGGCATAGTTTGCTTAAATAAAATCCTGTTTATTGTAGTAATATTGTTCTTATTACTAGCAGATGAGCACTGCTTTGTGTTAATGTTACAACAAGGTTAGAACTAAACTAACTACCCGGGGAACCATTTTTTTAAGCCTAGCCAATTACTCCATTTGAGAATCAAACTCTGCACCTCATTTCTGTAAGATAAATACTTTAACCATTATGCTAACCTCCAGCGCACCTGTGCAAGAGTTTCTTTTATATTTGCTCGGAAAGAGACACATTATCAGTCAGACCCACTTCTTGGGGAGTGTCCTCCTGTGGGCTGGAGGTGAGTGTATGTCAGAGGTGGAGTTTGGGAGGGTCTGCTTCAGGTCCCTATCACAGTTATTCACTTAACCATTTACAGTCCAAATGCTAACACAAGAGAGCTTACATGTTTCCACACTTAGTCTGATATGTGCCTTAAATTATCATTCTTCCAATACGATAAAGGGTTTCATTTTATTATGATTTATACTTTATTATCACATTTTACTAGTAAAACTTTAAAAGTTCTAAACTATGGTTGCTTTACTGTTAAACATATTCTGTGGCACTTTCGTAAGTCTTCCTCGGATCTGCCTTAAAATAGCTTACCACAATTTTCTGTGTCAGGTTAGCTGATGGTTATAATTCAGGATTTGCTCTATTTTAAAGTTGTTCTTTAGAGAATATTATTATATCTTAAATACAGTAACATTCAAGCCTTTATCAATAGAAAATAGTATTGCATCTTTAAAACTACTGTCGTGCATATCTTTCAAAGCTTTTTTTCATAAAAAAGAAATCATTGACTTGTTAATAGTTGCTGTCAGGACAAACATTTTTTTTTTTATTCATAAGACATCTGTCCATGGTGCTTGAGTAACTATTGTGAGTAGAGAAACCGAAAAGATGCAACAATGCACACAGATTATAAGCAGGAAGCTAAAGCAATACATACTCTAATTAAAATATTTGGCTTATCAATTAATTTCCATAAAAATACCCACACAATTTAGAATATCATTCTACACCCTCATTGCCATGTGCCATCTATTGTTTGTATCACATATTGTTGTTATTAGACAGACACAATCCATAGTTCTTGTCATGTTTTTCCTTCTGCTCGTAAGATATTAAAAAGCAACTGTAAGAGTTTAGAGCTGCATTCTTTTCCTTGAAACAGTTCTTACTCAGGTCAGCATAAGCTGGTCTGAGCACTCCATTATTAAGAAACTTGCCTAGCAACTATCAGCTTTTAAAATCGTTTTATAGTTCCAAAATTTGCACTTACAGAGAATATATTTAAAGACACACATAGAAAATAGTGACATATTCATTATGTCTAACAAGTGTCACCTGGGAGCAGCTGGTCCATTTTTATTCATCAAAGTACTAACAGTCCACTTCATTTAATTTCTAGTTTATTTAATTATCATTCCTAAACACTTTATGAAAATAATAAATAAGCAAATATGAACAAACAACAATATATAAAATAAAATGCAAGCAGTACAGCAGGATGTTTGAATACTATTGAGATTATCACCAAAATATACTAATCACAAAAAATGTGTGTATATAGTCAACATAGGCCTCAATAAACCATACAAAACAAATGATAATGAATGAATCTCTTGGGACAGGCCTCAGTCTCAGAGGCCTAAATCTGGAAGGATAGCTGAGCCAACAAGACTAGAATCAGACACGCAAGCCAGTACACAGCTGATATTTCTAACATGGCTCTTAGAACAACAAGCAAGCCCTCTATTGAGTGTCTAACTGAGTAAGTGGAGAAATAGGGCACCAGAAATGTTTAACCATAGGAGACTCAGTACTAGCTAAGTTCAGTGAGGCAAACAGAAGTTAAGTCAATGAAGAGTCAGAACAGGCAGACAGAGTGAAAGAAGTAGGAGAGAACTGAATAAAATCTGCTAGCTATCGTGTGCTATTTGATTCAGAGAATTATGGGAGCTCTAGGCTATAGGAATTGTAAAAAATGCTCTATAATGAAATATAGTGGATTTGGGGAATGCTGTCTGGAAATAGTTGTGTAAATCGAAATGGTGGGAATTTGAACTTAAAAATATTCTTAGCAGGGATACAATAGGCACACAACAGAAGAGTTTGAGAAGTTTAGGTTACATTTGATGGGTGCTAGAATGTAAGATGGTCCATATAAGTATGTATGGTGAGTTAGACAGACAGGCCTGGGTAGTCAAGCAAAAGCAGTCAGATGAGGATATAAAAACAGAACTGAAAGACTAGTATTTATGAGTTAAATTATGCAAAACAAGGGATATAAATATTAGCATACAATGGGAAAGGAGAACGTGCAGGGTGTAAGATGACAGTTGTGCCTGTGGGGATTAGGGTATTTTCCATGATGATACAGAGTGTGGTAACTACTGATGGGTATTGATATATTAGTTGTGGTAAGACTAAAAGGGGCAACTTAGTCAGCACTTGTCTAAGGCAGATACAGGTAGCATAAAGGAAAGAAGGGTGACTCCTGAAACTTTGCAATAAAATGATGAACATAGAATGCTAGAGTACTAAGTCCTTCTACATTGCCCAGCTTATACACAAAGGGAATGTGTCCAGATCTAAGTATGCCATTGCCCCACCTTTACTCAGCCATGATTAGACCAATGAAGTATAATGCCCCTGTTTGTATGTATCCTTCCCGATATATGCAACAACAGGAGTGCCCACAGCAATACCTTACTAAAAGGATACAAGGCTGAAACAATATGATCTGCATTGACCTACTCAAGGGCTTGTCATTATACTCAATATCCTACAGACTGCTAACAGGTGGCCTGTGTCTGGCATACAAGGCATCCTACAACCCAGTAATGATGGAGTTATTGCACATACGCAAGTCAAATGGCATCAGAAATATTCAGGATGGGGATCTAAACCTCTTGTTCAACATCAGCAAAATGGTTTGCAGGTAGCGGCATATCTCACAGAGGATACTGCTGCTCTGGAACAGACTCCTCAGCCATATTAAACAAAGTTTACTCCATCCATATTCACAAACAACTTGGATCTAAGGGTGGGAAACAGACATTTTTCTGCTGGACTGCTCCCTGTGCAACTAATGAACAGAAGCATTGCTTAAATGCTTTATCCCATACAGGAGTCCCTTAGATTGCCTGTGGTATGACCCCAGTTATCCACATTAGGGGTAATATATAATTATCAGTGATGGGATGAATAATAACAATCTAACACCAAATAGGACAGGTTAATTCAAGCACCAAAAGGGAAACTGGTTAGGCTTCAAATAGTCCACAAGGGCAGCTAGCCTGGTGGTTACAGATGAACCTATGAACCTACGAAAAGGGAAAAGGATAATGTGTTAGTGATGCAAATAGTGAGCTTAAATTAGAAGAGTCCAAGTATGCAAGCAGTAGGAATATTAATCAGCCTAGACATTGTGACATGAGTAAAGGATAACAAAAAAAGAGTATTGTTAAAGGGCAGATGGTGCGCTTCTCTAAGTTAATTACAGATAAAAAGCAATTTGAATATGAGATGAAAAACTTAATGATAATGTTTAGGGAAAGGAATTACCCTGAGGATCTTTTAAAAAGATTAAAGGAAGTTATATTTCATGAAAAGGCAACTGTTTCACTCCTATTCTGGGGAAGGACCCATCACCCATTGTCACACAAATTACTTTTAAGTAATTTACTTTTTATAGTTATCCCATACAATAAGGATGCCTATAAAATTACAAGAATTGTGGCATCTAATTGGAGCTTGATATTTACAGAAGAGCTGAAATTAAAAAAATTGGTGAGATACCCCACTTTACATTTGGCAGAGGTGATCATTTAAAAGAATTAGATGAAAAGAAAATGAATGTGCACAATGAACAGTACAGGTCTGGAATGTCAAAATGCAGTATGTGCAACACTTGTAGGTACATTAATGATGATCCTTATATCAATGTTACAAAATGCCATTGAGTTTTAAATTGTCTAGGGTATGTTAATTGTAACACCTTGGTGGTATACCTATCAACATATGTGTCTTGTTCTGCTTTCTATGTCGGCAAAACCAAGAAAAAGCTAAAGGACATAATCCAGGAACCTTTAAGGGACATTAAGAAAAAGAGGACAGCCAATTCATTACACAGGCACTCGATTATGTGTGCAAATTTAAACAAGTTCATTTTCACTACTGTTGACAAGGTGACTTCTGATTTAAAAGGTGGAGATACTGAAAATGTGTTAGAATTTAAAGAATTAGTTTGGCAGATTAGGTTAAACATGAATAATCCACCAGGCCTTAATGATAGCCTATCAATGAACTAAAAATTAGATGTTATAACATTTAAGACAACAGTGTTAGGTTATGATTATGGGTGGGGTATTTTTTCATATATATATATATATATATATATATATATATATATTTTTTTTTTAATGTACGTGGTTTATATGTCTATTTCTTTTGTATTTTTGGTGATTTCACAAACATATTAGACACAGTGACATATTGTTACTCAAAATGCACTTATCATTTAAGGAGTCACCATTATACAGTGGTCCTTAATGATTTAGTGTTGGTGGATGAGTACTTTGTTTGACTAAAAGCAACAAAACTGGTGGTTTTCTCAAAGAAGCTATCTAAAGCAGTGGTCTTCTGTGAGATTGTACCAGTGTTGCCTACATTTAGAGCCAGGCAAAAGAAAGACTATTGCAACAGACAAAAACTCTAGCACCTCAGCAAATACAGCCTTCTAGGAGTTAACACATAATAAAAAAAGCACTGCTATATCTATTACAATCGTTCAAAATGGTTAAATCATTAATTATACAATTAACCTATTGAAACTCACCAATTACAAAAAAACTCTTCAGTTACATTCCTTGTTTAGGCCATTGGGAGATAGTGTATTAAACATAAGGATAAAAATTGTTCTTTATAAAGTAATTTATTCTTTAACAAAACAACATCCCCAGCAAAGATCTGCTCCAAAATATATGCTTTTAAATCAATAAATTCCCTTTCATGAACCAGGTTAAAATGCATAGCCACTGGATTGCCAAAATTTTTATTTTTTATGTCTCTAATGTAGTCTCACCTTAAAAGCTTGTTTAGTCTCCCCTATATAAAAGAGACCACAAGGGCAAGAGAGAACATATATTACCCCTTTTGCAATGCAAATATAAGATGCTACGGGGCAATATTTTATCCCATTAATTTTATCAAAAGATCTCACAATATACCTGCATACTGAGAATTTTTCACAAGGAATAGTTTCACAAACATTCACATTCAAATGGTGGTACACGATGCATTTACTGTCCCTAGTGATGATTTTAATCTATCACTGAATGTTTGTCGGCAGACTTCAAGTATTAGAATATGTAATCCTGTCTAAAACAGAATTGTGATAGGATATATTTATTTATTATTTATTTATTTGTCTTTATTAACCAGGTTAGTCCAAATGGGTTGGTGGCCCATTTTCAGTGAGATCCAAGGAGAACAGCTCCGCACAAACAAAAATTGACAATAACAAAGTTACATTGCAAGTAATGTGAATAAGGACACATAATAACATACAGTCATGCCATCTATGAGTAACAATACATAGCTACATAGCATTCATGCCATAATGGAACTTAACAAAGGATAAAATTTAGCAAAAAGAATAGCCAAAAATTAATAGAGATAGGAATATGGAGTAAAAAATGAGAATTTTATAATAGCACATCAGAAAAAGAATAGCCCCAAAAAAACATATTTAATGACTTAACCAAGTTTGTAGAGAGGAGTTAGAAGTATTATATAGAAGGGTTGAAAGTAGAGGGGTGGGGTGGAATGTTTAGGAGAGTCAAGAGAGTGAAAGAAAAAAGTTATGGGGGGGAGTACTGTAGCTAAGGAAGTGAAAAGATGAGATATAAGTATAGCATTGCTCAGTGGCATAGCTAAGGTACCACAGTACTGGTTAATTATAAAGTTATATTAAAGTAAGGAGAGGAGAATTGTTGTAGTCTAATGACTGGGGGTATACATTAGGTAGGGTGGTGACAGGTGCAAGAGGGAGACTTAGCAAGGTAGTTTTTTTTATTCTCTTTTGAAATGGATCAAAGATTGGATAGAATATATATTAGCTGGGAGTTTGTTCCAAGTTTGAGATCTATAAAGTAATCTGCCTATTGTTTTGTTAGGTCTGAAGGTGTCAAATGGGAGTTGGTCAGTGCTATGGACAGATTGTGAAGGTTAGTATTGGGAAAGGAAGGAGGACAGAGAGACACAGTCTGCAGGTTTGCAAAGTTGGGAATGTTTCATCTGTAGTGGAGAAATTTGGAGAAGTTGAGTGAATTTGAGCCACTGCAGCTGTTTAAGGGCAAGACAGTGATGGGAGTTGTAAGGGAAGTTACATGCAAATCTGGCTATCTGGTTGTAAGTTTGGTCAAGTTTGGTTAAAAGATTAGCTTGGAGGTGGATAAATATAGGGTAAGCATAGAGTAGGCAGGGTGGAGATAGGCTTGAGCAAGTGAAGTCCTTAAGGTGATGGATAAGAATTTTTTGTTTCTATACAGTAAACTGGGTTTCCGGATTGTAGGATATGATGGTCAAATTTCAATTGATTGTCAATTGTAATTCCTAGAAGTTTGGGAGTCAGCATGAATGATGGTGTTGTCTAGGGAAGAGAGACTGAATGGAGTTTTCAGGCTGGACATAGATTTTGGGAGGAAAAGAAGAAGCTTATTTTTCTTTGGATTAAGGATGAGTTGGTTATTGATTAATCAGTGTTCAATTGTGTTAAAAGAAGTCTGTGAAAGGGGGTGAAGGTCAGTAGGGTTGTCAGAGAGGGTAATAAGTGTAGACTCATCAGTGTACTGAATCAGAGTTGAGGTGCAGCAGGCAGGGCATAGATTGTTAGCAAAAATATTAAAGAGAAGGGGGCCAAGAATGGATCCTTGGGGTGCACCTGTTTGGATAGGTAAGAAAGGTGAGCAGGAGGTCTGCCATCTAACAGATTGCAGATGGTTGTTAAGATAATTAGAGAACCAGAGAGTAGTGGATGTGGAGAGGTTGAGTTCAGTTTGTTTAGTAACAAGCGTAGGGTGGGAGATGGTGTCAAATGCTTTGGAGAGGTCAAGGAATAGACATGATACCAGTTTATTGCTATTTCTTGCCTCTGCTATAGTCTGGGTGAAGGATAGAAGGGATGTAGATGTACTGTGATGGGGCCTAAATCCATGTTGAGAGGATGTGAGGAGGTTTTCCTGCAGTGGATATATAAGACGTTGTCTGTGAATGCATTTCTCTAGAATTTTTGAGAGAAGTGAGAGGATAGCTATAGATCAGAAATCAGAAGGGTTGGTGGAGTTACCTCCTTTGTGAAGAAGAATTATATAAAAGGATTTACAAATTTCAGGGACTGGAGATTCTTTGATAGAATGGTTGATAATGATAGAGACAGGATATACTACAGAATTGGCTGCCAGTTTGAGAAATTGGGGGGGGGGTAGGTTGTCAAAGGAAGGAGAACATGGTTTAAATTTTCTGCAAAAGGGATTTTATACAGGCTGTGGAAAAAAGTTTCAGGGAGAAGACTGAGTGAAGGTAGATGGTGGAGGGAGTTGTGATTGGTTATTGTTGGGGAAGTTAGTTTGCGGATAGAGTCTGTGAAGTAGTCTATGAAGTAATTGTTTAGTAGAGTGGCAGATTCAAGAGGTGTTTTATTGGGGAAGGGGCTGGGGGGGTAGAAAGTTTCCACAGATGGAGAATATTGTTCATGGTGTACCAACATTTTTGGGGGTTTGAGGTGTGGGCAGATTGAGCTTCTTGAGAGAATGTTTTCTTGTCATGGATAATGAGAGTTTTAGTAATGTTTCTTAGATCTTTGAATTTATGGAGGAGAGAGAAAAAGATTTTGAATTTATCCATTGTTTCCAGGTAGTGTGAATGATATGAGAAAAGAATGGAGCTGTAGAAAGGAAGGTATGTGGAAGGAAACAATACCCTGAATCAGAAGATGCAGGAAGGGTGAAAAAATGAGATAATCTGATTGGCTAGAGATCAGTATAAGATAGATTATCAGTAAAAAGAGAAGCCCCTACAGAAGAATGAAAAATTGGGAACAGGATGACAAAATTATACTGAGGATAAAAAAGGCCATGCATTGTAATTAGAAGGCACTAGTAAAATAAATAAATAGATAACAGATTGCATGTAGCTCTGAAGTGGTTTATTTGTAAGAGTTTTTTTTGTTTGTTTGTTTTTTGTTTTACCTGAGGAAGGAAAGTGAGTTATTTCAATTCAGCAAGAAATCCAATGAGTATCCACAGCTGCTGCCAGACTTTTTCAGAGCATTCCATCACCACTTTATTTCTGTAGGAATGGTATCATAGTGATAGCACGTATCAAATAAAATGCAAGTTAATGCACAAATTACATCAACATAGACCAATTTAATAAATATTTTGATAAGAAATTGGTGCTTTCATGTATGTTAGACTTCATCAGAGTAATTCCTATCATCTCCACAATCAGATCAAAAACTTGCATAATGTCATCAAATTTTCATCAGCATCCAATCAAAAATTAATATTCAATTAAAAAAGACCCATGGCACAACTATGTCACCAGATAAATTAAAATGAAACCCATATAATGAATATATACATTTTAATAAATTGTGAAAATGTATTAAATCCCAATTATTTTATATAATAAAAATAAAATATTAAGGTATGCTAAAATATACCCTGGGATTCAATAAACTTTGTGTAGGCTTTGCGCAGAGCCTACACAGAGTTTACATGTTTGCGCGATGGTGTGCTGTACATGGCAGTGCACAATGCATATTAATGAGGCACGGAAAGCCTAAGCTATGTTTCGCGGCTCGCAACAGTATTGCTGGATATGAAACCTCATAAGCAAACACAGATCGCAATTCCATGTAAAGGAGAGTATCTATGGTGCATGGATTTGCACACAATGCTACAGTGATCACCAGAGGGTTTACAAATAGCTGTCATAGTGTTAGTGCAACAAATCTGCAGGGAGATCAACTTAATGAGAGGACAAATAACCAGTAGTATGGACATATTTGGCATAAATGTTACATAGAAATGTGCTAGAATGTAACATTCACAACCTCTTAGAGTGACAAATGTGAAAAAAGCCATAATAATGGTGGGATAAAGGGCCAGAAATAGCGACAGAATTTTAATATTGCACTAACAAACTTAGGACGTTGATAGAATATACAGGTTGTACATTAGCATGAACTTTCTGAAGAGCATAAAGTTTAAAACTCAAACATCAATCATCAGTTTCTCACTGCACTCTTCAATGACATGCCAATGACTTGCCAGGAAAAAATGTTATGAGGAAAAGATCATAAATATTTGACATTAACGGGACATTCTGCACAGGTAAGGACAGCTGACAAGTGCGCACTCAAATGTATGTAGTATTGAGTCACATCAGTCCAGACATCATCTCAGTGATATGGCAGGAAGCCACATATTTATTAAGGAAAACATCAGGACATCCTGGGAATATCTGGACAGTTGAGAGGTATGAATGTGAAGTATATGGGCCAAACTCAGTACAGAACAGTGTGCCTGCAGTGCAGAGTATTGTAATATCCCATTCCTGGCATTCTGTACTGAATCTGTATTAATGATCTGTAACAGGACAATGATCACCCAGGGGAAGTGTGTGTATTGAATAGAGACACACAGATGAGTTGTAGTAATGAACACAGGGAAAGAATACTGGTGAAACTCCCGCATGTACATCAGAGGTGGGCATGTCAATGGAAGATTATTGTAGCAGCAGCACCAAGCACATATTTATATGGTACAGTACGACTGTACAGTGAAAATGTGTTGTCTGTCACACAAGGTGACATAACAATGGGGAGGATGTCTGTGTGAGATAAGCATTCTTACATGAATAACACAGACGACATCTATCAGGGATCCTGCATACAATTGGAGTAGCGTGCATATTGGGAATCTAGGCAAAATAATATACCTGAATATAAGTGTACTTTCAGAGGAGGTCTCCAGCAAGGTGGCCACAGGCAAGGGATCATGGCAAACATTACAAGAACCATTTCACAGTCATGGACAATATCAGAATAGTACCACCACTAAGGCCATACCTCTGTCGTAACATATGTGATGTGGAGTGGTAACAGATGAGCCTGCACACACAGTCTTGATAACTATTATGATGTATCCACACTCTATGAGGAGACCATGCACAGTGTCCTAGTGCTGTAGTGGTCTGAAGAAGGTGTTAGGAGGGACACTGCTATACCTGTATATGAAAGTATGGTCAATACAGGCTATTTGCCTTATATGCATGGCAGAAATCTATGGCATAATAAACACTGTCACAAATGATATGAATGCCATTAATGTTGTCAGACACATATGTATGCAGTGTGTGCATAAGCACACATGCATCTGGTATAACAACTCTCTAAGGTCAAGAATACGGCATCAATGGGTCCAGACAATATCCCAGGATGCCATCTAAATAGCATGAGACATGACCTATTAGGCCACCTGGAATTGCTATTTAACTGTAACCTCCAAACAGGCTTTATGCCTCATTAATGGAGAAAAGCAACAGTCATCCCTCTGCACAAATGTGGCCCATTTACAGACCCTGGAAACTATAGACCCATAAGTCTCATTAGTCTTATATGTAAGGCCATGGAAATAATTATCATGGAAATAGTCAATAGTGATATAGTAAACTTCCAGACACTGGACCCAACCTAATTTGGTTTTGTCAAGGACAGGACATGCCCACTCAACCTGGTGGACTTCTTTGAGAAGGTCACCAAAGCAATGGATGAGGGAAAAATTGCAAGCTTGCCTACCTTCACCTGGCTAAGGCATTTGACACAACACCCCACTTGGGCATTGTTGACAAACTCAGGAGGTTAGGTACAAACCCATATATCACCTGGCGAATAGCCAACTGCCTCACAGACAGGAGCCATAAAGTTAGACTTGGCGAGTCCACCTCTACAAAGAGGTCAGTCACAAGTAAAGTCCCTCAGAGATCTGTCCTTAGACCACTCCTTTTTGTAACTTACTTCTCTGAAGTCAAGTCCAATGTTAATGGTCTCCGGCTGACCACATTTGCAGATGATTGCAAATTATGAGCTGTTATTGAATCTCAAACTGACATAAATGTTCTCCAGGACAGACAAACAGCTGGTGGCAGAGACATGGACTAAAACCATATGACAAGAAATTCATAACAGTATCCGTCAGGAAATCATCACCCCCTGGCAAGTATCATACTGACAACATCCCCTTAGGGTTGACCCAGTAGTTATGGACACACATAGTAATCTAGCCTTTAACTATCATGTGTTTATAGCAGTGAGGAAATTGTTCTATGTTGTGCAATGTATGAACAAAAGTATGGCATCTAGGACCAAGAAAGTCATTGTTCCACTATATTCCTGTTAAATAAAAACAAAGATATCAACACAGGAGGCTCAGATGCAAAAGTTTACTAGTGTACACCAGGAGGCAAAAAACGTACAAGTACAGAATTTTGTCTGACATGATTAAGGAAGTACACAATTTTATATAGGTTTACATTCAAGCTGTGCCCACCTTACTGACGAGGTTAGTCACAGGGCACCTACATCACTATGGTCTACAATATTCTATTTATAAGAAAAGTTTTCCCATGGGAATAATACAGCCTTGCAAAGCACCTGGTCAGTTATAATGTCTTTTTGTAAATGTTACTCCTTCAAGGTTTCAGGCCTGCTCGAATACAATAGTTGGTTCAGTCTTGTAATACACTTCTTTGTTCTTCTTGCAACATTACTTCAGCAGCTGTGTCTTATCTTGGTAACATTCACAAGGCCAATTGTCCCAGAGGAAGGAAGAAGATTTTTAATACTTTATACATTTAATTTCCTGACCCAGCAGATAATCATTAGTGAAAAACATAAGCTTGCTGAGCTGGCTACTGCCAGGCTCAGAGTTTAAATACACTGCAGCTCCAAAGCTTCAAGCAATTACATGTAAAATCATTCTTATTGCCATATTGTTAATAGAATAAAATGCATTATATACTTTTTGCTTTTTAACTAACACTTTATATGTGTTCAAATACATATTTTTCTAACATTTTCCTCCCTTTTAATACTTTGTATTCTATTCTGAAATATAAACAATGTTATATCATCCCCTAGCCTTCTCCCTTAAGGACTTTCAACTAGGCAAGTCATTTAGTTTATACTTCGGAAAGAGTTTCGTCTGAAATTAATTGTTCCAGTTCAATGTCTTGGTACAAAGTTTCAGTTACAGATATATCAATAAAATCTTTGATCAATTTTTTCATGCAGGGGATCCCACAACAGACACATGCTCCCAATAGAAGCAGACCAACACAAATAGCAATTAAAATGTTCATTAGGATGGAACCCCACCCACCAAACAGACCCTGGAAAAAGTTCGTCAGTGGGTTTGGGCCTGGTTCAGTCATGGCCGATACCTGCTGTATTACCTCTAGGTGGTCATTAATCTCATGTCGATTGTCTGGTATAAATGCACAGCATTCTTCTTTGATAAGCGCGCACATACCACCTCTCGCCGCTAGGGTGAAGTCAAGAGCCATTCGGTTTTGTAGCACAACAGTTTTCATCGCATTCAGTTTATCAGTCACTAGTTCGAGAGCAGAAAAAGTTGCGTTACTCATTGCTTTGAGAAGTTTCGACAGCTTTCTCAACTCCCAGATCGATTTGACTGTTCCATATGCTGGAAGTATTCCAGCACAGGATATAACACTGTCACTCAAGTCCATATGAGTCAATTTTTCTTTATTTTTTATGGAATGATGGTCCTTTCAACCAGCTTCGATTTTTCCCACTGGGTTCACAGGTTTTCCGATTGGACCTTCAGGTTTCCGGGCTACATCTCTCACATTTCGTATCTTACCTAGAGGTAATTCTGCAGTATGCCTTATGGTCGGAACCAGATAACCCAAAAAACAACTGCCGGACCAATTCTCAGGTAGCCATTTGTATGCCTTTTTCCCACAAACAAAATAACAGTTTTTTACTTTAGTACTGATGCGGGTTAATTCTGAATGAAACATTTTCTTGTCTATAACAGACAATTGTTTATGTAAAACAGGATTTCTCTGCACATCACTCAATGTTGTTTTCATTAAACTCAAATATGAATCATAATTTGTGTTACAAACAGTGC
This sequence comes from Protopterus annectens, assembly GCF_019279795.1. NCBI lineage: Eukaryota > Metazoa > Chordata > Ceratodontiformes > Protopteridae > Protopterus > Protopterus annectens. The sequence continues at coordinate 47,364,052 of NC_056730.1, read as the reverse complement.
CTTTATCTTTAGCTTTAATATAGCATTTGTAAGATATGGTTATATTACAGTTACTCTAACCCACTTGAAGTGCATCATTTTTGTAAAAACATACAATTCCCTTCTGTGTAATAGGCAAATACAATGCAATTTTGTCATGTGATCTTACAGAACCTGTATCAAAAAGTAAATTCTCCCAAGTCTCATTTATCCCCAAGGGGACAGCGGACATCAACAGTCCTCCATAGCTGTTGGTATAGCAGTACAAACCCAGCAATTTGAAATGTTTATAGTCTCTACATATACACGCTTCATAGCTAGGTATGTGTTAAAGTTTGGATGCCAGTCTATAGACAGTTCATCACGTCTCTCCACTTTCACTTGTGTGGTTACATGTACAAAAAACCACAACAAAAGGAAGGTCATCACAATCATAGTCAATAAATGCATAGTCAACAAGATGATTAAACAACATCTCTGGGGTTGATCTGTATTTTTACTCGTTTTGCTCTTGGCCATCCTGGCTTTGTTGTGTATCAGTCACAAAATGTTTATCAAGTTGAAAATTCTTTACCAGTTTACAGTGTGTCAGATGGACCCAGGACGACCTCTCAGCAACTTTGACTGCAGTAGGCATCGCCAACAGTACCTGGTACGATCCTTTCCACTTTGGACTCGCCCAATTCTTCCTCTTAGTAACCTTCAACCACACCCAGGACCCCGGAGTCAGCACTGCTTCCAATGGTCTGGTCTGTCTTTTATCTGAAAAAGAGTTCAACTGCAAAACAGTTTTATTTGTTAACAGTTTCCTCATATAGCTAGCTAATGAGCTGTCAGCCTCTAGTTCTGCAGGCATGAGAGCTTTCCATTGTGGCACATAATATGCCCTTCCAAATATCACTTCAAAGGGGGTCAAACCCTTTACGTTTGGAACTGTTCTCATGTTCAGCAGTGCCAAAGGCAAACAGCAAATCCAGTTCTTCTGTGTTTCGCTTACTAACTTCCTCAACTTGCTTTTTAAAATTCCATTGTATCTTTCCACCAGTCCTGCAGGCTGTGGGTGGTAAGCACAATGATTCTTCAAGGAGATCCCAAAGAATCTCCCAAGTTGATGAATTGTCTGATTTACAAAATGTGTCCCATTGTCACTATAGATTCTTTCCGGTATGCCAAATCTAGGAATTATTTCTTTTATTAGGGCCTTTGCCACTGTTGCTGCATCCGGATTTTTAGTTGGAAAAGCTTCTACCCATTTGGAAAACATATCTATAATTACTAAACAGTATTTTTTCCCTTCACATTTATTTAGTTCTATGAAATCCATACAAATAGTGTGGAACAGATATGGTGGTATAGGAAAACTCCCTTGCTTGGGTTCGAATGCTCCTTGTGCATGATGTTTGTTACAGATATGACATGCTGCACAAAATTTTTGTGTATAGTTTGTGAATCCATATGTTTGGAATATTCGATTTACTAACTGTACCATCCCCCCTGTTGAGACATGGCACTGCCCATGGCTCAACAAAGCTGCATATCTAAATAAATTAGATGGCAATATTGTTTTTTTCTCTTTGGAGACATACAGTCCATTTTTGGGGATTGCACCTCGTTTCTCCCATTTTTGTTTCTCTGCCTTTGTAGTTAATGTCTGCATCGTTTTTAACATTTCTAGATCTAAAATCTCAGAGGGCTGTAATTCCTCGGTTAAAAGTAAAGTTTCTGAGTCTGAGGCTGCTTGTTTTGCAGCTGCATTAGCTTTTGCATTTCCTTTTGAAATTCTATCCTGTTGTTTTGTATGAGCTAAACATTTACAAATAGCTACTCTAGTAGGTAACTGAATGGAGTCTAATAAGTTCAAAATAAGTTGCGCATGATTAATCGGTTTGCCATTAGATGTTATCATTCCCCTATTTTTCCACTGCTGTGCAAAAACATGCACTGTAGAGAAAGCATACTGACTGTCAGTATATATGTTCACACATTTATCTTTCGCTAGAGTGCAAGCCCGTGTTAAGGCTATCAGTTCTGCTGCTTGAGCGGACAGGTTATGCTGTAAGGGTTGGGCTTTTAAAATCTCTGTATCTGTGACTACTGCATATCCTACTAGATTTTTCCCTGTAGGACTCTTTCTGCATGAGCCATCCACGTAAAATGTCACCTCGGCATTATCCAAGGGCATATCAGTGAGGTCTTGTCTGGGCAAAGTTATTTGCTCAATTTCCTGCAGGCAGCTGTGAGGTGTGCCATCCACAGGAGTCGGAAGTAACGTTGATGGGTTTAATGTTGTACAACGTTCAATTACCATATGAGGTTGGCTCAGCAGTATGGTCATACATGAAAGATGTCTAGCAGGAGATAGATATGCTATTTTTTCTTGCAGCAAAATTATCGCGACTGCATGAGGCACTCTCAATGTGAGAGGGTGGAATAATACTACCGAGGCCGAAGCCTGTACTGCCATTGCAGCTGCGACTACTGCTTGCACACAGTGAGACAACGATCATGCCACTGGGTCTAACTGTGATGAATAGTAAGCTATGGGGCGTTGCTTATCCCCATGCTGTTGCGTCAGAACTGACGTCATGTATCCCTGTTTACAATCTATGGTCTGAAAAAATCTTTTGTGGTAATTTGGAAGTCCTAAAACTAATGATGAAGCTATCAATTGTTTTAGTCTGCAGAAAGCTGTTTCTGCTTCAGGTGTCCATTGTAATACATCTTGTGCTGCCATTGGTGTTTTATATATTAAATCAGCCAGTGGAGCAGATTTTAAAGCATAGTTTGATATCCAGCTTCGACAAAAATTAGTCGTTCCCAAGAAGGACATCATTTCCTTCTTGGTTGCTGGTTTAGGTGCCTGTAAAATTGCTGTTTTTCTGTCTTCGTCTAATATTTTTCCTTCATTGGATATTACATATCCTAGGTATCTAACCTGTTTTCTCTACAGTTGTAACTTACTTTTGTTTACTTTGTGTCCCTGTGCTGCTAAAAATTTTAATAATGCTATCGTATCCTCCCTGCATTGATGCTGGGTAGGGGCTGCTAGCAAAATGTCATCTACATAAAGTAGAATCTGACTACCTCCTGGTGGGGTAAACCCTGCCAGGTTGCTTGCCATTTCTTGTGCAAATATCGTTGGACTTTCACAATATCCCTGCGGTAGCCGAGTATAGGTATATCTTTTACCCTGAAATGTAAATGCAAACCAATACTGGCTATCAAGATGTATAGGTATTGAAAAGAAAGCATTGCTTATATCTACCACAGTGAAATATTTTTGTTGTGGCTTCAAATCATTCAACAAGGTGTGTGGGTCTGGCACCGTAGGTGCTCTGGGTATTATTGCATTGTTTACAGCTTGTAAATCCTGTACCATCCGCCATTCCCCGTTTGCTTTTTTAACAGGAAATAGAGGGGTGTTACAAGGTGAATCAAGAGATTCTACCAGTACTCCTTCCTTGACTAATGCTGCTATTATAGGCTTGATTCCTTGCTCTGCATCTTTTCTCAGGAGGTATTGTCTTTTCTGTGGTCTAAATGCTGATTTTGGTGTAATAGTTACTGGTCCTGCTGTTTGAATAAGTCCTACATCTGATTTACCTGTTGACCAAAGAATGTTTGGTATGTCACACAAGGCTTTTTCTTTTTTTTCTAATAAGAATGCTAATTAGCTGTCTTTACTAGTTTGTAAGTGTACAGCTGGATGCGTCTGTGTTAGCCAATTCAATTTCTGTTTTTGTATTCCCTGCTCTGATAATTCTAACTCGGTTTGTTTTTCCCATCTTGTCACTTTTTTTCCTAAGTCCGCCCATTTCACATCCTTATTCTTTGTCAAGCTGACATGTGGTAGTCAATTAGATTTGTACAGTGTCATGAATTCCTGAGGTAATGAACAGCTTACCACACTGTTTCCCTCAGTATCCCAATACAAGGTTTGTAATACTAATCTGTTAGCAGGATTTTTGAATAATTCTTGCTCATATTTTTTATTAGGTCCTGGCATGCTACAGTAGTATAAAGTACAGTGTAAAATATGCTGTTGGTCAGTGTCAAGGGAGGGGGCCTTACTGATGGCTACATTTATCAATTCCTCGGTTACTGCCCCTGGACCAGTCGTAACTAGGTCCTGGCTGTACCAGTAAAAGGTTTCACCCTCCGGTCGCACCACAAAAGTATCCATTTGTCTTTGTGCCTCCATACCCTGTATAGTGGGAACTACCGCTATGCCAAATATCTGCACAAGATCTCTTCCCAGTAAGTTTACTGGACATTTTGCAGAAACTACAATTTTACTTTTCTGAGTCATACCTGAAACAGGGTCAGTTATTGCTATATCATGGGAGAGTGGCTCCCTATATAGCTGTCTATTTGCTGCTTTCACTAATATATAATCAGGTGATTCGGAATACTCTGGTAACTTTGAGGGGTGTATCAAAGTCCGTGACGCTCCTGAGTCACACAGGAATTTAACTTCCCTTCCTTCCACCAGAAGTGTAACTTCCGGTTTTGTGTCTGCCAGATAGAGCTCCAAGCTCAGTAATGCCAAATCTAAAATTTCACTTTTTTCATCCTCTACATCTGCTTGCACTTCCTCTGTTCCTTCCACTACATTTACATTTGTCCTTTGTTTGTTTGCCTTTCCTGATGATTTTTGACTTTCATCGCTATCATATAGTCAGTCCTCATCACCCTTGCTTTCTGTAGTCACCTTTTTATTTAGCCTGCAATCCCTTGCTAAATGTCCTTTCTTTTCGCACTTAAAGCACTCACCTTTCTTTTTTCTCTCTTCAAAATCTTCTGACCTTTTGTTAGATTGTCTATTTCCCTAGGCATTTTTTTTACCCTTTTTACCTGACTGTACTACAAAGACCTCAGCTCCGTCTTCAGCTGTGAAGACCTGTGTCTTCTTTTTCTTTTTACTATTAAAGTGTCTTTCAGCATGCCTAGCATATTCAAGTAAGGCTTGTAGCCTACTTGTTCGATGATCTATCATATGCTTTGTAATAAAGTTACTGATAGGTGCAATGCAACCTTTCAAAAACGCATTTTTCAGTTGCTGTTCATACGAGGTATCGTGTCTGATTTTTAGGAATAGCCATACCACTATGGTTATTGAAACATTTCAATAATCTACCATAGTACCCATCTACAGTTTCATTCTATTGTTGTATGCATTGGTTAATGCAAGTCCAATCTGCTCTAGGTTTCCATTTTTCAGAAATTTGGTCTGTAAGACCTTTCACTCTGTTGTCTAGTTCTGCGTCACTATGTGGGAGTGGTTTAAGCTCTGCATTACGAGGATGTTAGGTGCCACAAATCATGTGCCAGTCTGGACCCACAATTTGTCTAACTACCTTTTCTACTTCTTCTCCATTCAAGTGGTAACTTAGTCTCATACCTTGTAAATCTTGTAAAAACTTTGTGTAATTAACTTTTGGATGAGGGATTCCCTCTGTAGCTTTCCGAATATCTTCCGGTGTCCATGGTCTGTATACTAGAAGAGTTGGGTCCTGCCCTTCCTGTCCTGCCTGAGGATTTGGTACCTCAATTAGTGGACAGATTTTTTCCTCACTCTCGTCTAGTGTGTTTCTCCCTACTTGATATAAGTCTGTGTCCCCAAGTGTTTTACATGTCCGGGACCTAGTTTTAATAGGATCTCTAACAAATGGTTTTAGTGTTCTTGTGACTTCAGGATAACGTGGAGGTGGACCAGCTTGTCCTCCTGCTTCATATCCTGAAAAAGGCATTGGAGGGGGCGGAGGAGGAGGAGCCGTCGCTATTACTGTATTATTATCCTCTTTATCTAAAAATAACGTCTTAGCATTTTTAGTTTTTTGTTCCCTTCGGTTTACTTCCTCAATCCACCTGTGTGCCTGAGGAATGCCTAATCGCTGTTGTTTTTTTGCCTTACCTTTTGCGTCAGATTTAAGCTGTTTTAAAAGTTTAACTAATGAAATTTTATTTAATTTACCATCAAATCCGTATTTATTAACCCATTTTGTATAATACCTTACATTATCAGCCCGTTGTAATTGCATATATTTTGCGTCTTCAGTTAGGGGCGGATCTCGCGATGTTTTAGTGCACTGATTTCCCATTTTAAAAGAAAATGTTACGTAACCCTTCTCACCATGTGGTATTTCAGTTCCTTACACAGTTTATCTAGAATAACTGCCTACCTTATTCTGTTTTCCTGATCCCTGACAAAATATACAGTAATTTCCTTTTGTCGCTGATCTGTATAACAAATCTTCTGACAATAGTATTTACTGCAACCTAGTCCCTGATCTAAAACAGAAAAAAGGCAAGTATCTTCCTACCTGAGCCTCCTGAATTGATCAGTTCGAGACCGCTCTTCGGCCGCAGATCAGAAAGTGGCCAGCCTCTCAAAATGACAATTCAGTCGGTGGTCTTTTATGTTTCAAGAAGAACCATTTCGGTAGCTTCTCCTGTGCAGTGTTCGACCACCGGTACACTCTGATCTGTAGCTGTCCGAGGGTTTCCGGTTCAAGGAGGACCAAACTGTTAAATAAAAACAAATATAACAACACAGGAGGCTCAGATGCAAAAGTTTACTAGTGTACACCAGGAGGCAAAAAACGTACAAGTACAGAATTTTGTCTGACATGATGCAGGAAGTACACAATTTTATATAGGTTTACATTCAAGCTGTGCCCACCTTACTGATGTGGTTAGTCACAGGGCACCTACATCACTATGGTCTACAATATTCTATTTATAAGAAAAGCTGATGTTATACATTTTAAAAAAGTTTTCCCATGGGAATAATACAGCCTTGCAAAGCACCTGGTCAGTTATAATGTCTTTTTGTAAATGTTACTCCTTCAAGGTTTCAGGCCTGCTCGAATACAATAGTTGGTTCAGTCTTGTAATACACTTCTTTGTTCTTCTTGCAACATTACTTCAGCAGCTGTGTCTTATCTTGGTAACATTCACAAGGCCAATTGTCCCAGAGGAAGGAAGAAGATTTTTAATACTTTATACATTTAATTTCCTGACCCAGCAGATAATCATTAGTGAAAAACATAAGCTTGCTGAGCTGGCTACTGCCAGGGTCAGAGTTTAAATTCACTGCAGTTCCAAAGCTTCAAGCAATTACATGTAAAATCATTCTTATTGCCATATTGTTAATAGAATAAAATGCATTATATACTTTTTGTTTTTTAACTAACACTTTATATGTGTTCAAATACATATTTTTCTAACAATTCCACATTCATCAGACCTATCATTGAGTACATTGCCTCCTTTGGTATGTACCTAACCAGGCATATGCAATACTTGGAATGTCCACAGACATTCCTCACTAAAAGAATACAGGGTATACGTAAAATGCCTTGTACAGACTGCCTGAAGGCCCAATCCTTGTATTCTGTCTCTTACAGGCATTGAGTGGAAATATATGTCTGGCATACAGGGCATTGTCAGTCCCCACTCTGATGGACCTCCTGCATATCCACAAAACAAACAGCACCAGAATTACCATTTTTAAAGACTTAAACCTTGCCTGTGATATAACTAGGACCTATTGGAGATACAGGTGTGGAACCCAGAGACTAACCCATCCATGGAACAGGCTCCCCTTCCTTGTGAAACAAAGTTCTTCCCTAACCCAATTCAAGTAGAACTTGGACAATTGGATGGGGAACAAGAAATTCATCCCTGGTTTGGCACCTATATCTGTAATGGACTCAGGCAACCTGTAAATGATTAATTTGCCAGGCCACTGCTTGTAAATGTTTCATCACCCAAGCCCCTGTTTACATGTATCAAGGGTATCAGAACTTGTCAGACATTTGAGATGCATGGCTAGGCTTAAAAAGTGTCTTCTGGTCATTAGCCTTTTAAAACACCTATGAACCTATTGTTGTTCCACACCATCAGACAGTCTGTATATTCCCCAGAAAGAATACCTAGGTATGGCCAATAAGCTGTGTGACAATGCACAGTGACAAAGGTGGTACACCAGTTGCACATCACTGGAAGATATGTAGGGAGGTACATGAAGAAGGGTGCAATGTACACAGTTATTGGTGTGATGAAGTCTGGGAACCATGATGTTTTAAGGCCTGTGATGTGCATGTCCTTCACATTCTCAGTACTTGTGTTGCATTCAAGAGAGTAGTCAGCACTCTACATGCTGCTGGATGTACCACTTACCCGCTACCCCAGTACATAGGTGAATACCTACATTTCTTATTATAGGGTGTGATGCTGACATTATACTTGGGTCGTGTGTCTGTTTTTTGATTCAAATAATCCCTCCATGTGTCTCATCAAAGCAGGTTTTGTCATGGCTGTGGCAGCAGTCTCTAGTGTTGATACTGCCTGTATTATACTAATATTTATTTATTTATTTTACATATGTTCACTGGGATTGTCTGACTGAGCTGACGAGCTCTTTTTCAGCAGAGGCCCAGGGAGAAAAGCTCCAACATATTATACAATTTTCATTATAAATTAGCATTAAACAGCAATCTTACAGGGTTATTACAAGGCATTAAGCAGCAATACAATGTTATACAGTGTCAATAATCAGGAGTATACATAACTACTATTTCAAGAAGTATAAAAAGAAATATGTGATTAAGATGAGTATAGTTTTGGGGGTAAGTGGTTACAAAAACCCAGTTTTATCATAATGTAGTTGCATGAAGGCAAGACAATTACAACAGAATTACAATAGAATGTTTGAAGAGGCAATTTGCTTAATAGATTTTAGAAGACAGTAGAAAGAGTAGTCAAGGAAGATTAGAGAGAGCTAGTGAGAAGAGTGAGTTTAGGGCAGAAAGTCGATTAAGGTATGAGAAGTAGGGGATGTTTAAGGAGGGAGAGTGCAGTGGCAGGACCAGTGACTTTTAAAGTGCTCTTTGGTGGCTGTCTTAAATTGTTTAGGGTGTGTAAGGGTCTTGATTTCTAGTGGGAGCCTATTCCAGGCAATAGTGGGATGATAGCTGTACATGTTGCATCAATATTTAGACTTGGGTTTGTAGATTTGTAGTAGGTCTTGGTTATAGCTTCGGAGAGGTCTGGAGGGAGAATAATGGGAGATGAGAGGGGATAGTGCTGGGCAGTAGGAAGGCTGGTATAGGATAGAATGAATGATCTCGAGCTGAGAGAGAAGAAGCTGGTGGAGTAATTCAAACCTGTTTAGGTGTTTTAGAGAGAGAGTCAGTGATGGGATTTGTAGGTATGTTGGGCAGCAAATCTAGTTACCTTGTTGTAGGTAGATTCGAGTTTGGTCGGGAGTGCTGAGTTAAGATTTGTGAGAATTTGAGAACTGTACATTAGACTGGGTAGAAGGAAGGTAAGAGAGAGAGTAATCTTGGCTTCAGAGGTAAGAAATTTCTTGCTGCGGTAAAGGAGCCCTAGCTTTGAATGAGTCACAGTTAGAGTCAATAATTGCACACAAGCTGTAGTCCCTCAGGCAGCTGTTTGGACACGGCATGTGAATGTCATCCGGAATGTCCATCACTGAACTAATGGGTAGGAAAGGGCCAAGAAGACACGTCTGATGTACCAAACTGATCACTGGACCTGAGATATATGTCACATCACACATTTCAACATAGTGAGATGTGGCATATGTCTTACAATGGTCTACCCATTTGGTGATATAGCTGCTTATGGTCACATATGACAATGTTGATTGAATACCTCAGTGTGGATTTTTGTCAAATACCTTGGCCTGTTCAAGTTCCACATGATGATAATGTTGTCATCATGCATGCCCTCAATGACCTCTTTGAGGACATCTATCAGATGTAACTGACCTGATTTAGCATTAACAACTCACACAGGTCTGTTGCACATGCCTGGAATATTACTAGTGTAGATGTAGAGGAGGTCCATGATGACATGTTGGTCTTCCTCACAGTTGAGAAGAGTCTGGATGTCTCTATATGCATCAGGTGCTGTCCTCCAGCTCAGGTGGATCCATCTTGATGTACAACATTGTATGGGAACATAGGCCATGTGTAGGGTGTGTTGAACTGTGTATTCAACCATATCAGGGAGGTGTATGTATTGGTTCATGCCATAGGTGATCTGTGATGTTGTCACATCACATTAATTCTGTATTATAGGCCTGGATGAAAGTCAGACAGTGCATACTGCCTATTGTGATCTGGACTAGGGTTTTGACACAATTACACATGCAGGCATCATTGAGAAAATCCCCAAGTTGGGGATTAAACATTATATCAGTTAATGGGTAAACAATTGGCTCACTGACAGAATACATCATGTGAAAGCTGTTGAATCAACCTGTACCAGTAGAACTGTCACCATTGTCAAACTCCAGGGATCTATGCTTGGCACTTCAATGTTTGAACAGTTCAGGCTAAAGTATATGGCATTTGCCTTACCAAGTTTGCTGATTCTTTAATATTTTGTACCATCATTGAGTCTAGCAATGGTCATGCCTCTCAACCTCTTAGAGCAAGAAATCTAGACAAAGCCATAAATAATAGGGGACAAAGGCGCAAAAATAGGAACACTTTTTAAATATTGCTGTTACAAACTTAGAAAGTTGATAGAATAACAGGTTTTACATTAGCCTGAATTTTCTGAAGGGTATGAAGCCTGAAACTGAAATGTCTGTCATTAGTTTCTGACTTCAGCCCTCAATGATTTGCCCAAACCACAGTCATATGAGAAAATCTGTACAGTTGAGAGATATGGCAATGGTGATAAAATAGTACTGGAGGAGCTAACACACACAACTGAATGATGACAAAGGGGAATGATCTACAAATAAATGCCAGACTGTGTGTTTGTAATGTTGTCTGTCTGAAAATTGGAGTTCCATGTTCATCACAGCATTGACAACAGTCCTGCTATGCAGAAACCCAGTGATGCAAGCACTGACAACACATATAAATAGTAATCTCAACTTGGACCATCAACTATCCAGACTGCCATTGAAAGCCTATGTTGTGCACATCCTAAGTCACACCATCATATTGATATCTTAAGATTGTATGACAGCACGATAGTCAAACCTCATTACAGCAATAATAGAGTATAATGTTCTTTTTTTACATGTACCTCACTATATACATGTAGCAGCTGGAGAGACCACAGGGCTTTCTCAGCAAGGTAACACAGGGCTTACACACCATGCCATGATGTATGTGGATAGACTGAAAGACATGTCAATGTAAACTTTATTGTATAGGATGAAGTGACTTCTGCCTGACCCTGCCCTGACAAGAGTACTGCACATCCAAAAATGTGATAATGCTGATTATATCAGCTGTGTCAGTTGAGGAGAAGATGCTTTCTGTAATGCCAAGCAACAGTTCACACACACACACACACACACACACACACACACACACACACACACACACACACACACACACACACACACAATATTGATTGAAGTAACAATAGAACTCCTACCTAAGTATACAGACTACACAAAACAGTACTTTTAGCAAGCACCACAACTCAAGTCTGACTTGGAATGTGTCAGACAAACTTTATATCTGATGACATCAGCAGTGTCTGTTGAGGAGAAGATAACAGTGTCTCACATGCTGGTGTAAAATGCTCTCTGCAATGGCAAGCAACAGAGTGTATACACACACACACACACACACACACACACACACACACACACACACACACACACACACACTCGAATGCAGTCAGAACAGAACCCCTACCTAAGTACACAGACTACAGAACACAGAACTTAACACAAGCACCACAGCACAACTCTGATTTATACAGGAGTGCAGTCAAATATATAGTATCAGTTCATAGGTTCATAGGTAGGTACTAGGCTATCTGCCCTAGGGCATTTATAAGCCTAGCCAGAATTTGTTGGCTTTCGCCTCCCTTTTTGACTAGATTCCTGAGCCTCTGTCCAGCAGGGCCATAGAAGTGATCCCAGGAGCAAATTTACGATTACCCATCCACTCGTCAAGATTTCTCTTGAAGAGGGTCAGTGAGGGACTTTGCCTAACATGGACTGGGATTCTATTCCAGAGCATGGGAAGCCTTTGGGATATGAATCTATCCCTCCAGCATGTCCTATTTATTGTTGTGTTAAGGTTTAAATCCCTGGAGCATGTAGCTCTAGTGGATTTGGTTTTCTTGAGGTGGAACATGTTGAACAATTCCGGGTTGGACATGGCCTTGTATGTCAGGCAGGGATTACCTCTGAGTAGGTGGTAAGCAACTGAGTAGAGCTGGAGTTTCTTTAGTTAAGCTGCATAGGGCAACTGTTTGAGGCCCACAATCCTCTTGGTGAGGTATTTTTGAGGTCTCTCCAGCTGTTGCAGGTGTCTGGTAAGGTACATCCCAAATGGGGCATTGTACTCAATTATGGGCCTAATTAGTGATGGGTAGAGGGTCACAATGACCTCTCTTGATCTAGATGTGAACCCTTTTGTGATGAGGTGGGCTATATAGAAGGTCTTTCTAACCACTTTGGCAATGTGGTTGTCAAAGGAGAGGTTACTATCTACTTGGGTCCCCAGATCCCTGATTACATCTTCCGTAATTAGTGGATTTCCTCCTATATGGTAGTTTGTGGGCTCTTTGTTTTTCCTCAAAGGGGATGACTATACATTTTTTTGCATTTAGCTTGAGGCCATGGTTCTGACACCAGGTATCAGTCTCCGTAAGGCCTTTCTGGAGGATGCTTGTGTCAGCCAGAGAGTCGATTATGGCTCCCGGTTTGCAGTCATCCACAAACTTGGTCAGCCACAGTCCTCCCGTGTTTGCCTGTACTTCAGATAAGTATATACCGAACAAAAGTGGTCCCAGGACTGATCCCTGTGTGTTGCCGCTAGTAACTGGGTTAGAGTCGGACATGGCGCCCGCAACTCTATCCATGTGAGTTTTATCCCTGAGCCAGTTTGCAACCCATCTTGTGACGTATGGATTGATTTTTAAGCTGGTGAGCTCATTTATGATACCTGAGTGGGGTATTGTGTCAAAGGCCTTAGCTAGGTCTAGGTAGGCTGTGTGGACTATCTTTCCCTCATCTAAGGCTTTGGTAACTGTTTCAAAGAAATCAACTAGGTTTTAGAGGCAAGATCTGCCCTTAACAAAGCCAAATTGGGTAGGGTCCAATGTTTGGAGGTTCCCAATGTCTTTGTTAATGAAATCCATGATGATGCGCTCCATAGCCTTGCAGACCAGGCTAGTCAGGCTTATAGGGTGATAGTTCCTGAGATCCTTTGTGGTGCCACCTTTGTGGAGCTTGATCACTGTTGCTGTACGCCATTCTTTGGGTACATAACCTGTGGTAAGGCTGAGTTGGAACAGTGAATTCATGTGAGGGTTTAGTTTGTTTTGGAGCTTGTGTAAGATGCAGCCTTGGATACCATCTGGTCTCACTGATGCTGTGTTTTTTACTTTGGAGATAGCTGATTTCACCTGTGTGTCTGTGATGTCTGGGGGACTACATTCTTCTTGGATAGACACAGGCCCTTTTGAAGAGCAGACTTTGTGCAGCCAGGAATTGTTTAAAATTGTTTAAATGGCGCTGTGCTGCGCTACTTTGCACGATGCGCAAAATCGCGCAAAACCACACTAAAGCGGGTTTTAAAGCAGTGGACTTGTAAGAGCTAGGAATTAGCCCAAAATGGCCAATAAACAACTAGTTTCTGGGCTGAGACCACTCCTCCAGGGACAGATAGGCTGCTCAAAGCTCCCCACTCTCACTGGTGAACAGAGAAGCTTCCCCTTATCCAAGTAAGGATATGGGCAACACAGGAACTTGTACTAAAGCCCAGAATTCAGCAAAACCTGAACTCAGGACTATTGTAGCTCAGAAAAGGCGGGAAACAAGGATATATATATATATATATATATATATATATATATATATATATATATATATATATATATATATGTATATATATGGGTCTACTTCTAAAGACCGAACCGACGATTCCCCAACACAGAAATCACCGACGCCAGAAAACCGACAACACACAAACCCGACAACGCGAAACACCGAACACCATAACACCGACACACGGAACGTAAACAACACACTACACTACATAGCATACACACTAGCCCTGACCCAAACCCTAACCCTAAGGTCCGACACTATCGCACACTTCACCTACCTGCACCCTAACCCTAACTCACTTACCCACCCCTAGCCCAAGCTCCGACACTAACGCACACTTCACCTACCTGCACCCTAACACTAACTCACTTACCCACCCCTAGCCCAAGCTCCGACACTAACGCACACTTCACCTACCTGCACCCTAACCCTAACTCACTTACCTGACCACTCCTACCTCCGTCACTGTCGCACACTTACCGGGTCGCGATCACACATTACCCTTGTCGGTCTTTCCACTGTCGGCGAATCACCCTGTCGGTATACGTACCTGTCGGTTTTTTTTTTTTTTTTTTTTTGAAACAGTAACAGATATCAACAGGAAAACACAGTAAATGCTTTGCACAGGCTAGCACACTTGAGTGGGCAGCCTAAAACAGTTAAATTAAACAAAAACAACTTTTAAAGTGCAGGTAAGTAAAAATGCAATAACAAGCTTTTTAAAGTAGTAGAGCAGTTACAAACTCGGTTTTCGGCCAGAATAAGCAGTCGCTAATTTACAGGCAGAAAAACATCAGCAGACCATGTGAGACTCAAGAAGTTGGAAAACCTGTATGAAATGGATGTGTAGCATTGAGCAAGTATGAAAATACTGGCACTCTATGAAAATGGAGAGGTAAATGTAGGATACATATGTCTGTTGTGCTGTCTGGACACACGCGCATACAAACACACACACACACACATGCACACACACAGTCAACTGCAGTGAGAACAGAACCCCGACCTATCTAAGTATGCAGGCTAAAGAGCACAGTATGTTATGCAAGAGCCATGACACAAGACTGTTTTATACAAGAGTGCAAGTGAAGTTATCGCAGATGCCATCATTAGGCCATGTGAGAGACAAGAGGTTGGGAGGCCTGAATGAAATGGATGTGTAGGCATGAGCAAGTATCAAAATAATGGCAATCTATGTAATTGCAGAAGTAACTATAGGATATATACGTCTGCTCTGCTGTCTACACACACACACACACACACACACACACACACACACACACACACACACACACACACACACACACACACACACAGACACACACACACACAAACACACACACACACACACACATACACACACACACACACACACACACACACACACACACACACACACACACACACACACACACACACACACACACACACACACACACAGTCAACTGCAGTGAGAATAGAACATATGCCTATATAAGTACACAGACTCCAGAGCACAGTACTTAACACAAGCTGCACAGCTCAAGTCTGATTTGTAGAGGAGTGCAGATCCATAGATTCATAGGTTCATAGGTGTGTACTAGACGAATGGCCCTGGTGACTTTACAAGCCTAGCCATAGGATTACCCTGGCATAGTGCCACCCGACCTTAGTGCACAGTGCCTCTGTTGAGTAGAGCCACTGGAGTTATCCCAGGGGGGAATTTTCTGTTTCCCATCCACTCATCAAGATTTTTCTTGAAGAGGGTCAGCGAGATGCTTTGCTTGACAAGTATGGGAAGTCTGTTCCATAGCATGGGCAGTCTCTGGGTTATGAACCTGTCCCTCCAGCATGTTCTGTTGAATGTGATAATGAGGTTGAGGTCTCTGGAGCATGTGGTGTGGAGGGACTGGGATTTCTTTAGATGTAGCATTTCTAACAGAGTTTGATCAGACATGGCTTCATAATCAAGCAGAGATCACCTTTAAGTAGGCAATATGAAACAGAATAGTTGGAGCTTTCTAAGTTTGTCAATATAGGACAAGTGTTTAAGGCCTAGGATCCTCTTTGTGAGGTACTTTTGTGGCCTCTCCAGTTGTTACAGGTGTCTAGTGAGGTACATGCCAGATGGGACATTGTACTCGATGACTGGCCTAATGAGGGAAGAGTAGAGGGAGATAATGACCTCTTTCTTCCTGGATGCAAAACCCTTAGTAATGAGATGTGCCACATGGAAGGAAATTCTGACCACAGTGGCAATGTGGCGATCAAAAGAGAGGTTGCTGTCAACATGTGTTCCCAGAACTCTTATAACGCCTTCTGTGTTCAGTGGACTACCATCAATGTGGTAATTCATGGGAACCGGGTTTTTCCCAAGGGGATGACGACACATTTTTTGGCATTCAACTTAAGGCCATGGTTCTGACACCAGTTGTTGGTCACAGTCAGGCCATTCTGTAGGACGTCAACATCACTAAGGGAGTTAATAATAGCTCCCAACATGCTCCCCACTGAACTTGTAATAGATGATATCAGCAGGCAATGTGGGAAACAGGAGATTAGAAGGTCTGTATGAAATGGATGAGCAGGCCTGAGCAAGTATCAAAATACTGGCAATCCATGTAATTGGAGAAGTAATTATAGGATGCACATGCCTGCTCTGCTATCTAGACACACACACACACACACACACACACACACACACACACACACACACACACACACACAGTTGAGTGCAGTGAGAACAGAACCCCTACTTATCTAAGTACACAGACTACAGTGCACAATACATTATGCAAGTGCCATAGTCTGTTGTATATAAGAGTGCAGTTGAACTTATAGTAGATGACATCAGCAGGCCTTTTGGATGACAACAGGTTATGAGGCCTGCATAGGCACATAGCTTCATAGGTTTATATGAGGCTACTAGCCTAATAGCACTAGGGTCTTTAGAAGCCTAGCTGTGTAAAAATACAAGTACCATTACTGAGCGTAGTTGTACAGTCATTTTTAGCATAGCGTGTTTCTGAGCAGCACCAACTGGTCCTGTCCATGATGGACATAGGTGTCAGCCCAGTGGTGACATTACAATCACCTAACCAATAGTGAAGGTTGTGCTTAAACATGGCCATTGAGGAGCATTGCTTCATATGCAGTGGGAGCCTATTACAGAGTAGTGTGTATTATTGTGGGATATATCTGTCTCCCCAGTATGTTCTGTTTATGTCACAGGCTAGGTTAAGAACCCTGAGGTAAATTATAGTTGTCCCATTTGAATTGCAGATGTCCATCATTTACAGAAGGCCAGCATCTAAGACTACTCTGCAGGGCAGCCATAGGTCACATCTCAGCAGCTTGCCTGATACTAAGTACAGTGACAGGTATGTCTGTCTTTCCATGTATGCCATATTTGGAGGCCCAGGAGTCACCTAGGCACAACCCTGTGTTCTCTGCAATTGCTGCAGATGTCTGCTGGGGTACAGAGAGATGTGAGCATTATACACCATTATTGGTGTGATAAGGGTAGATGACAGCAGAGGTATGATTACCCTGATCTTGGATGTGATGTCCATATATAGGATCTGTGCGATGCAGATTGTGTGTGTCACCACTATGACCATATAAGGATGATAGTATAGATTGCTATCAACATGTATTTACAAGTCTCACAACACTGTGTTTCAGCTTAAGGTTTACTATGTGTATCATAATTAGCAAGGGTACTTCATCGACAAGGGTGACAAAGAGTCATTAACGTTCAGTCCATAAGTTTGTCACTAATCATCAGTCTGTGTTAGCCCCTACTGTAATATGTTACCATCACTGGGGGACTCTATATAAGAGAATCCAGTTAATAATCATCTGCAAACTTGGTAAACCACAAGCCATCTACTGTTGCCTGTGCTTCAGGGAAGTATTTCTCAAACAGTTGAGGGTCCGGTACAGGTCCATGTGGTATTTCACTAGTGAGTGAGCTAGTGGAGGAGGTGCAGTCCCCATCTTTGAGGATGCGTGTTCCATTGTTGACTTTCCATCTAGTACTGCATGGCCTAAATCCCAGATGGGATATATTCACTATGAGACATGAATGGTGGATAGTGTCAAAGGCCTTGGATAACCGAACATAGACAGTATGTCCTGTTATCCCTCATATAGGTTCTTGGGGTCAGTATCCAAGAAGACCACAAAGGTCAATTACCAAGATCTGCCCTTGCCAAACCCAAAATGGGTAGGGCCAAGTTTGTTGAAGGTCACCTCGCTCCCTGTGGATATGGTCCATGCTGATTCCTGTATTAGCCATGCAGCTAAGACTTTTTAGGTGTATGGGTCAGTAGCTGTAGCTCTGCATGTTACCAGATTGATGTGCATTGCATAGCACACAACATTTGATATTGCATTTTGTAGTGTGGTTGATATATGTGTGGAAAAATTACAGAGACCCCAGTGTTGTAGTGATGTGGAGGGTGCTGACACATGGATGTATTTTAAATGGGTTTATATAACTTCCATGAAAACACAAGTCCTCAAACACCTATCCATTGACCCCAGTATAGCGAACTGTCCTTTCATCGAACCTACACATCAGCAAAACTTTTCCCAGGGCAAAGAGCTAGCTGTCTAACATGCCAATCAGTGCATTCACTGCAGTATATCAATCCACCAAAGTGGGGGGCTATGACCCCTACACAATCTAAAGTGGGGGTACTGTGACTCCCACACCCCCTTACTTAAATATACAATCTCTGAGACTGCACTACAGTGGGGAAAATGGTAATTTCTAGATGTTGGACAGCCAACTCTTTGCCCTGGGAAAAATGATTGCAGATGTGAACATTCTATAAATAGCTGTTCGCTGTACTAGAGTTAATGGATAGGTGTTTGAGTTCTTGCCTTTTCATGGAAGTGATATAAACCCACTTTAGATATATGACATACAGTTAGATAACACCCTCAGCTTGTAATGTTCTACATGTACTTTCATGTCATGCAAAGGAAGTGGACAGTAAACAGCAGAAACACAGCATAATATGTACATTTCTATAGTGCAAGGAGCAGGAAGTTTGCACGATGGTTAGCAAAGCATATACAGATGTGAGATACACCTGTTTGTGCATTACTAAGTACTTCTCAAATGCAAGCCTTATTGCTAAAGTCTGACAGTTAGTATTGAGTCCAAGGGATACACCTGCTACTTAAAATGACTTTGTGGTAGCAAGTATTAATGCGGCGATATGTTCCTTTTTGGGGTCAGATGGTATGGGGTTTGACTACTGCTTTATCGAACTTTTAACTACTTTTGCTTTACCATTGATGAGAGTTGGTGCAGGATACTCACTATCATGCAGTAATGCATTAAAGAAAAGAAATGGGTGTGAAGATATGTGAAGGCTGCCATCCTAGCCAGGTAGAATTTTGTAGATAATTCTGTCATTTGTAAATATTAATATAACACACAGGCTTGTTCTGTTAAATGGAAGAAAATGGTGGCAAATGTTGAACTTCAAAATGTAACCACCTTGCACCCTGCTGGTGGAAAGCTGATAAGTCAAGCATTATATAATTCTTTGATCTCAGACTCGGAGCCGAGATGTCTGGATGAAGGAATTCTTGTTATTGTTTTGAGTCCAGAGTTAATTGCTAGAATTTGCATGTACAATGTCTTTTATAGCTGTAGCTTCCTGACCAGGTGCAAGATCAAAAGGGCTGTTACAGTCTGGGTTTCTGTTAGCCTGGGAACCAGAGAGAAATTATGTAATCTAAAATGAGTTAGTAGTACTGTGTTATCAATTTAAGGACAGAGAGACTCAGAAAATTTTTGTATTTGTCTTGAGAACATCTACCTCACCAGCACTCTGTCTGTGCTCTATATGTAAGTTTATTTTAGAACTGTTTTTACACATAGAAATAGCTAGGAAATAGGAAGATTAGACTAGTTGTTTTCTGTACTTATATCAGAACTATTCTACTGTATTATTTTAAGCATTTTCCTGTGATCTCTGAACTCTTGACTAGCACTGTGTAGTAAGAAGTATTGTCTTGTGTTCTTTATTATTTATTATTAAATATTTTAAACCTTTCAACTCTGGCTGTTTTGTGTAGAGATAATTTAAGCTCTAGAATACATTACATGTATATAGTGATACTGTACAAAGCCACTCTAAATAAGCCTTGCTGCTCAGTTACACTTACCATTTGGATAATAATATTGCACAGTAATAATTGGACACCCTTTGTTAAGGGCCTTTTTGGTAGCTGATAAGTAAGGGTCCTGGTGTCAGTGATTACTACCTTATAGCCTGGACAGAAGGGGCACAGCTAGTGAACCTGAACCAGCCTTCCCCAGGAGTGTCTGTGTGGTTGTATATAAATCATATCTCAAAGTGTGGGTGTGTGTGTCAGCTACTTAGGCAGGGACACGAAGCACTGGTTGGACAGAGAGAGTGCTAGGAGGACTTGGTTTGGGACCCTGGCTAAGAACCCCACTCTATAACTGTGCCAGTGAGGAGTCTTACTGGGGATCTGGAGAGAAAGGGAGAAACCAGCCCCAGACTGACTGTGATCTCTGTGTTCTCTTACAGGAAATACTGCTTTACTGTGTGTGTATTTGTTATCCTTCCCAATGTGGATGCACCTCACTGGTGTTAGTGGTAAGGACTGAGGCTCCTTCATTGCTGGGCCAATACACAGGTGTCACAATGGGGAAGATATGACTGTGGCGAAAGGGGGATGCTAAAGTCTGACAGTTACTACTGAGTCTCTGGAATATACCTGCTACTTAACTGACTCTATGGCGGCATTTTTTTGTTTTTAAACACCTTTATTGAATTATCACTGGAGACATAAACAAATCTGCATTTATCAAAAGTAATCAAGCTGGATTAAAAAATAAACATTAACAAAAATTATACTTCACATATATTGCTATATATCATATAACCTAAACAACATTATATAAATTATTCAACTCCTGCCACCTATTTAATAAAACATCACATACAACAAAAGCAATCATATATGAATATAAATGAAAACAAATCACACTTACACAATCCTAGTTGCAAGCATTTTACATCACAAACCATACTGACACACTCCCAGTCACAAACATTATACGTTACTTATAATCTAAACAATCATTTTCAGTCAAACGTTACATAGCTCATTTAAGTCCTGCCTTCTTTTAAACCTCATTACTCCCCTGTATTTATTCTTCTTATAATTCCCATTTTTTTCTATGTAGTTTGCTTGTACCTTTTCTAAAGATCTAAATTCCATTTGTTTTATCTCTGTTCCTATAGTCACTTCTTCTAATATAGTTGATTTAGATTTTGATTTCCATTTTGTAGTAATTAATGCAGTTAATGCTGTTATACATTCCTTTTTGTGGCCAGATGGTACTGAAGGAGCCTCAGTCCTCACCACTTTTAAGTACTTTTGTATTACCCCTGCTGGATGTTGGTGCATGATGTATACCATTGCACAATAATGCATTAAAGAAAAGAAAAGGGGAAGACAGGACAGTGGTGAAATGGGGATCAAGAAGGGGAAGAACAAACAGAAAGCAATACAGGAATGTACTGGAGGGAGGAAGGATAGAACCATAGCTATCCATTTTGTCCACAGTAAAAACTGATAATATATGTAGAATATCAGCTGAATTTGGATTTCCACCTGCAGAAAGAGGGGTGACCACAACACAATCAAGTTGTATAGTCAGTTGGAGTGAATCAAGTGTGTCAAGAAGACACATACAAAATTCAGAGCTAAGTATGGGACAGTTTTGTTTAGTGTGGGACAGGTGCCTGTTTTCTATTTTTTATTTTTTTTGGGGGGGTGGACAGGAGTGTTGGATAAGGGATGAAATTATGTCTGGGTCTAGTGCTAAGTTGGGTAGGTGAGGAAGAAATTGCAGACAGACAAGACAAACAAGACAAGACAAGACACAGTGATGGTAATGGACACAAGAGGTCAGTGGTCACGAAGGATAGGGTAAGGATGAGGACATCAAGGACCCATGGACTTCAAACTGATTGACAGGGAGAATCAAATCCTCACCCACAGGGCTGTCATCACTGTCACCTCACTCCAGCACTGGTTGGAGTGCTTGATGTCTCCTTCTCCTTCTACTGGCCCTAGGTAAAATGAGGGAGAACAGCCCCTTCATCCAGAGTAGGCATGTATCAACAGTGCAGTGCACAACCCTAGGTACCATCCCTGGCAGATGAGTGTGGGTGATGAACTCATCACCCCTGCCACTGCTCCTGAAGGGAACCATTGGGTTATCCTCCCAGACAGAACTACCTGGCACAGCAGACAGTGCAGGGGCAGCAGAGGTGGTGCTGCCAGGTCAGCTTCCAGATGTGCTGGGCAATGATGTTGGCACTGCTGGATTGAGGGCAGGTGGATCCTGTGGAGTAGGGCTAACCCACTGTGCTGTGGCACATTTTGTGATGTGGAACACATTGATGCCATGGACACATTTTGATGACACATAAAATAAAACAGAGAAAAAAAAAAGAGATAAGATTAGTACCTTCATATGTAACATATAATGCATTAATACAATTATCTTGATCTATTATCTTGACCTTTACTCCTAAGACTACCACCCCCTAACAGATAACTTATTACTAGCAGCTCCTAACAGATGCACACTGTACTACAGATTGCAGCAAATACTTCTTTACATATGCATATATTGCAAATATGCATATTACAATTAACCAGATTACAGTTTACGGCATGGCATGTGTGGCATTGGTATAGAACTTTTGCTTTAAACCTTTAAGTTACAGATAATTGAAGAATTAGCAGCTACTGTATTGTTGGGAAGTGTGGAATTTGAACCCTTCACCTCTGACTAAAGTCTAATATTGTACTCTTGTTTTTTTTTTTTTTTTTTTTCCTGCAGACTAATGCATGCATACTTACTTTTACAGTTGTAATATGTATGTTCAGCTTGATACAACTCTATCAAAGACAAAACAAAGCTATCTTTAACTTTTAAAGTTACATTAACATTACTCATCTGCTGCATACATACCACATGCCAATCTAGTGGCATGGGTCCTAGCATTGCACTCCCTCTCCCTGGAAGCTGTAAAAAACAAAACAGAACAGGATTGAAGGTACCACTCTTCCTCCTCCAGATGTTGTAGTGAAATTGGTGTGAAAGTGTTTGTATGAACACAGCCAAATTCTGCACTACCTCTATGTGATGTGTTGAAATGTTGGACAGGTGTAATCCATGCATGATAGAGGTGGCAGTTCATTGTTATCATCCCAGACCATGACAACAGGCTCTGTAAGGTGTTGTATTGGCACATCAACATCCACAGTCAGATGCACTACTGCTACCCGAACATGGCTGATGTCTGCTGAATGAGCTCCCCTCATGAGCGCACCCAAGGCAACAGCTCAGCGGCCTGCCATGTCTGGGTGTTGTCAGCTCACCCCCTGATGGATCAGAGGAAGTACTGCCACTATAGGAGCCTAATCAGACATGGCTACATTGGCTAACAGCAGATGATGTGGCTGCCCAACACCCACAAGGATGCCGTCCCCCTCCCAGCAGACATTCCTTCACAGACACCACTCATTCCAGTGTGTCAATCATCCAATCCATTAAATCGGCAACATGGTAGAGGCAGTCATGCCTGTCAGCCTGTGCCACATCTACAACCCTAAGCATTTCTCTGGAGCACCTCTAGGAACATATCTGTGCCTCAATTATAGCCCTAAACATATGTTGAGTGGAATAGGAAGAGACACCTGGATTAGGTGGAGGATGGACAGCAGGACTCCTCTGAGCACCCCAGCAATCCTCCTGCATAGTACCTCACCCACACTTTGGCTATGGCCAGAGTCAACAGGCACTGAAGCTGCAGTAACCACACTTCCCTGATTGATTGTCTCATCCTCCACCTGTCCAACATCTGAGGGCTCAGTGGGATATGTAGGCATTGGCCTGCTGGCTGTGTCTGATAGAATATTAGAAGAAGTCTGTATTTCAACCTTGGTGTCAGATTCAACCTCTGCACCCCTGTCTGTGCCTCTCTTTGGCCACCATAAGTATCAGAGTCTGCAGATACTCTGACATCAGGTGGTAGAAGTCCCACAGTTCCTCTGTCAGGATTACCTGTGATAATAAGCAACAACCACAGGAACAATAAATACCTACACTACTGTAGTCCAATATATGCTAAAAAAATAACAGTGGTGCCACTTTTAGACAGTACAGAAATACACACAACAGTCCTGACATCAACATCACACACTAAAATATTTCTTTGAATTGCTCATCAGTACTGACATAAAATGTTTGGCTTATCATGTGCAGATGATGGTATGCTCTGTATACCATATGTTCCTGGAAGATGTTAAGCAAAAGGTAATCACATCATCATCATCACAATTAACAGTAACAAAGGGGGTAATACTTTTGTCCCATTATATGTCCATTAACTATACTTTAAACAAGAACTTGGATGGCAAGTGCAATCTAAGCCCATGTGTAATCAATCAGAATGTGTTGTTAACTGTAGGAATATTCAATCCCCCCCCAAAAAAAAAACATCTTGTGAAACAGAACTAACTTATTTTAAATTTTACCATACAACAGTATTTAACAATGATACAGGAGCCTTTTTTCAGTTGTACACTTGCCTTGCTTCATTTAAAAATTTTTAAATTGCTAATTTTCTAGAGTTTTAATTGCATTTACTGTTTAGGACTACACACTCGTGTGTTAGCCTTTTCTGTGTTTATTTACTGTATTATTGCATTGTTTAGCCTGTTTTAACCAAAAAAAAAATATTATCTTGTTTGCTTGTTTCCCACCTTTCCTAACCAGTAGAGTCCAGATCCCAGGCTTTGCTTGTCTCAGGACTTTATTTTCTGTCTTCAGAGATATCCAGACCTTGCTGTGGCAGAGGGAAGTTCTACTGCTTACCAGTGGGAGTGGTGAGAATTGTACTGCCTATCTAACACTAGAGGAGTGGTTTCCAGCTCTGAAATTGTAATTTTAATTGCCTTTTTTGGCTGATTTCTATCCCTTTCAACTTTCTGGTTTAAAACTGCATGTGCTTGCACATTTCTCACATCGTGCAGCACCATGGGGCTATGGTTAAACTATTCCAGGTACCAGAAAGTCTGCTCTTCAAATTTTTCCTTAGAACTAGCTGTTTTCTCAATATAAGCACTAAAATCTGAACACCTGTGACTAGCACTTGCTCTTGAACCTGCAAGAAAGCACTAGGAAGCCTGAAACTGATACAAGCACTCAACTCTCCTTGTCAATAAGGAGAAATTAACCATAGGCCCTAAACAGCCTATAACTGCAAAGTACCTTGCAAAGGTAAGGGAAAACAGCTTTTGTACTTTACAAAAAAAAAGCACCTAAACAGGCATGTCCAAGGGTCAGCTTCCGGTGATTCCTCCTGTCCACCTGGTGAATCTGGGCATACTGGGGCAATGTGGCAACTGCCTCATGCACACAGACAACCCTCTCCTCCACCACCCAGCACTACAACCTGCGAGAGATGCACTTACATAGCCAAACTGGAAGCAAAGCTCTCTCCAGCCAAGATTGTGCTAGACAGTCAAGAGAAGAAGATTAACACCTGCACTAGTACTTACCTATGAACCTAAAACCCACACAATCAACACCCACACATAGCAACACTAAACCCACATATGTGGAGGCCCTTAACATTAACCTGCCCAACCAACAAGGACCTCCAAATCTGAAACGCAAACAAACACCAGCCACAACCAAAGTGGCACATAGCTCACAACACCAGTGTGCCACCCAACAGCAGCCCCTAAGGCAAGACAATGTACCCAAGACTTTAATCATAGGTGACTCTATAGTCAGGCACACTGATGTCCCACTCACCAGGCTGAACAAGGAGAAAATTACAGTCAGCTGCCTGTCAGGTGCCAGGATCCGCCACATAACGCATGCACTCAAGTCACTCCACAACAAGTACAAATACAACTCTGTCATTGTCCATGTTGGAGTGAATGACTTGAGACGTACCTCCCTGGACTACATGAAAAAAGACATGGAAGAGCTCTCGGATCATGTGGCCAAGGCAGGTATGACCCTAGCCCTGAGTAGCATCCTGCATTCGCCCAGAATGATACCACAGTATAAGGACAAAATTATTGACTTCAACAATTGGCTAAGCTTCTAGTGTCATTCAAAGGGGATCCAGTATCTGTCTGCCTGGGAAAACATGATCAACAAACCATGATGCTTTGCCAGACATGGTCTGCACCTGTCACCACTGGGATTCAGGTTACTGGCTAAAGCTCTTGCCACCCCTATAGTGCCTTTTTTAGGTAAGGTTCAAAGGACAAAACCACCACCATAACAGATACAAGCATGCAAAATCTGAAGGTAATGCTACTCAATGTTAGAAGTCTAAACCTCAAAATGCACTCTCTCGAGGCACTACTAAAAATGGAGAACATCAATATCTGTGCAGTAACTGAGACCTGGTTCAAGGCTCCAGAGAGCACCCCTGCAATACCAGGCTACAACTCTTACCACACTTTTTGGCTATCAAACCAAGACCAAAACACTAAAGGTGGAGGAGTGTCCATATTTACCAAGGATATTCACACCTCCAGGCTAGTTGCCCAACACAATGAATTTGAAATTCTCCAGGTGCAACTAACACTAGGTAAGACTGCAATCCAAATTGTAGCTTGCTACAGGTCCCCCACCATGCCCAAAGATTCTCACTACACCTTTCTAAACATACTGGAAACTATTAAGATACAACTAAACACCATAATACTGGGTGATTCTAACTACCCTGCCATTAACTGGGAAAACTACTCAGGTACCAACACCTTTTCCCAACGGTTCTTGGAATTCATAAATTTCAACGCCCTAGATCAACTAATCCATTGTCCCACCAGGGGCTCCAATATCCCAGACCTGGTCATTACCAACACAGGAGATAGATGCTCCACACCAGTGATTACCCCCTCATTGGTCAGGTTTGATCATAAGCAAATCACCACTGACATCCACATCCCACTCTCACCCCCCCCCCCCCAGTAAGGAAACCTCCGTAAAAAAACTTCTCCAAAGCCAACTTAATGCTATTCAAGTCAGAGGTGACAAACGTCATGACACCCATGCAGACGGTATCTGAAAGTTTAATATAAAAACACACAGACTGCCAGCACCTCACCAGTATTTCACTTTCTTTATTCCAGCGATCTGGTACCTCGGCAATTCACCTTCAATGATCACAGTCAATTGAATACAAGCATAATACTTATATACTCATTGAAACAATTAATATCTTAATTAACTAATTAAACAATAAAAACATTTTAAAGTGACCATAAGCTTAGAATAAATATAGAATGAATAAATATATGTATATATATATATACTAATATAAATAATTCATTAACTACCTAATTCCTGATTCATACCATTAGGCTTTAGAGTATGAAACTTAAAAATCATTCTAGTTTCAAGCTCCAATAATTTTACTACAATGTCATCCCCTCTTTGAAGGAAGGTCTTTCCCAATATATTAAATATTAAACTACTAGAAGAACCACTGTGTATCTCATGGAAATGTTTAGCAACAGGACTAATCAAATTTTTATTTCTAATGTCTTTTAAATGCTGTAAGATGCGTACCCTTACCATTCTTTTTGTACCACATGTTTTTACATGAACAGCCCAATATATAAACCACCCCTGTGGATTTACAACTAAAATGGTGTTTGGAAGTAAAGTTTATGTCATTGATAACACTCAGGTTCCTGACCTTGTCACAGATATTACAAGAACCGCAGGGATAGGTGCCTAATTTTAAAGCTGTAATATTGTCTTTCCTTTCAATTAAATTATTATGTAACAATTCCTTAAGATTTTTTCTGCTTTTGTAGGAAAATGTAATATGTTTGCGGTATAAATGACCAATAGTCTCATCATCACTGACAAGATACCAGTATTTTCTAACCAATGAAACCAGTTTCTCAGAAAAGGCAGAGAACTTGGTTACATAAAAAAGCTTTTCATCATCTTTATTATGTTCCATGGTGAAAGCTTCACGTCTTGATTCAAAATTTACAGATGTACCAATTCCATCTGCTTTTTTACCAAGTAATTTATCCCTGCATGCTGATAAATGTGTTTTGTTATAACCCCTTTCACTTAACCTCAACACAACTTTATTCAATTCATTAGTTTTTTCATTTTCATTGCTGGTATGGTCAAAAATTCTCTTAAATTCATCATAAGGTAATGCCTTTAATAGATGATCAGAATGCATGCTGGTTGCATGCAAAAACATATTAACTGAAGTGGATTTCCTAAAGGGCCTAAATCCTATATGTTCCCCATCTTCAAATAATGTTAAATCTAAAAAATTAATCTGTTTTCTACTTAGCTCGTAGGAAAAAGAGAGATTGTGTCCATTGTTATTTAGAACCTCAAAGAATTCAAAAAATTCATTTATATCTCCCTTACAGATAAAAATAAGATCATCTGGTCATTACCAACACGGGAGATAGATGCTCCACACCAGTGATTACCCCCTCATTGGTCAGGTTTGATCATAAGCAAATCACCCTTGACATCCACATCCCACCCTCACCCCCCCTCACCCCCCCCTCCAGTAAGGAAACCTCCGTAAAAAAACTTCTCCAAAGCCAACTACTCAAGTCAGAAGTGACAAACGTCATGACACCCATGCATACAGTATCTGAAAGTTTGACTGCTGATTCCTACACTAAGGCACTGTACGGGTACATCCACTCTTGCATGAATCGTGCCATCCCAAATAGAACCAAGATGCTCTCTTACAAAAAAAGGATGCCAATCTGGTCATCCCCTGCTATAAACAAACTATACAACAAAAGGAAGAAACTGTTGCAGAAAAGAGGAAAATACCAGGATGCAAAATCTCCCTTACCAGCCTCAGTAAGAAGCTGAGATCCCTTATAAAATGCTTAAAAACTAGTTACAAAAATAAAATTGCCAAAGATTCCAAAGGCATCCACAAGGCATTCTATAGTTATGTCAAGAATCTAACTGGCAATGCTCAGATCTGCTCTGAGCTACAACAGAATGGCATTAAATATACTGATCCCAAGGATATTTCCAATATCCTGGCAGATGGATTTAGTGCCAACATCACCCCACTCTCAGCCCCTAAAGGGCCCATCTCAATACCAAAAGATTGCCAAATTCTGGTATTCATGGCCACAGAGGTAGAAACCGCACTCTCCAAAGCTAAGAATACAACATCCATGGGACCAGATGACATCCTGGGCTGTGTACTACATGAACTACAAAATGATCTTGCACCTCATCTAAGTGTCATTTTTAATCATAGCATCACATCAGGCTTCATGCCCACTGAGTGGTGCACAGCTACAGTTATCCCACTCCACAAAGGGTGATCCAACTTGGATCCTGAGAACTACCCTCCCATAAGTCTGACAAGCCTGATCTGCAAGAGCATGGAATGCATTATCATGGAACTTATAAACAAAGACATTGGCAACCTTCAAACACTGGACCCCGCCCAGTTTGGGTTAGAGAAGGGCCGATTTTGTCTCCTGAACCTGATTGACTTCTTTGAATCAGTTTCCAGAGCTGTGGACGAGGGTAAGGTGGTCCACACAGCCTATCTGGATCTCGCCAAGGCCTTTGACACCATCCCCCACTCTGAAATAATAGATAAACTTACTAAGCTAGGCATAAGTACCTATGGCACTCGTTGGGTTGCCAACTGGCTTACTGACAGAACACAGTCTGTAAAAGTAGCCGACTCCAAATCCAACTCCAGACAAGTGACATGTGGAGTACCTCAGGGTTCAGTCCTGGGACCACTCTTGTTTGGCATCTACTTCTCCGAAGTACAGGCCAACACTAAGGGACTCTGGCTGACAAAGTTTGCAGATAAGTGCAAATTGGGAGCCATTATTGAATCCCCAAATGATGTGAATATTCTACAAATGGGCCTTACAGAAACTGATGCTTGGTGGCAGAGCCATGGGCTCAAGCTTAATGCCAGGAAATGTGTAGTTATCCCCTTTGGAAAAAAAACATGTACCCATGAATTACCACATAGGTGGCAGTACACTAAACATTGAAAGTGTGACGAGAGACTTAGGGACACAGGTGGACAGTGGTCTCACCTTCGATAACCACATCCCCACAGCAGTCAGGAAATCCTTCTATGTGGCACACCTCATCACTAAGGGCTTTTCATCCAGAAAAAAGGAGGCCATTGTCCTGCTGTACTTATCTCTCATTACACCCATTATAGAGTATAACACCCCATTTGGTATGTACCTCACAAGACATCTGCAACTGCTGGAAAGGCTGCAGAAATACCTCACTAAAAGAATCACAGGCCTAAAGCATATGCCAGATCCCTTAATAATAAATGGCTCTGCCCATGTATAAACCCAGACTAGCCTGCTCATCTGTCTCCTATCTCTCTTTTCCTCTCCTCTTCTCTACCCAACTACCTCAATAATAATTGGCTCTACACCTGTAGAAACCCAGACTAGCCTGCTCATCTATCTCCTATCTCACCTTCCCTCTCCCCTTCTCTACCCAACTCCCCAATAACTTGTTTTCCTAAGTTCCACAACTATACATTAAGACATGAAACTTACCCCGTGAACAGCACTCAGTCATCTTAACTTTCTCTCCTCTCTTCTTAGGTATTTTTCTCTCACCACTCCTTCTTAAAACAACTTTTAAAAATGTTAGAAAACTATGGACTCCTCTACTCATCCTATTCTATCTTTGATATCTGTCCTATCTTTACTTCACAACTATCTCTCTTTATCCTTTCCTTTATATTTCACCACCTTCATAATATTTTACTTTACACAAAAAAAAAAAAAAAAAAAAATTTTTGACTATTTTGTTTTTTCATAATTGCTACTCATGCTTATTGTTTTTTAGCTTATCATAACCTTATGCAGCCTGTTATTATGAACTATGTATGTTCTATGTATTATAACCTGGAGCTTTTCTCCCCGGGCCACTACTGAAAAAGGACATATATCCAGTTAGACTAGCCCGGTCAACAAATGTAAAATAAAAATAAAATAAAAATAAATATGCTAACCATCTAAAAAAACTCCAGCTATATTCTGTGGCATATTGTCTACTCAGAGGTGATCTCTGCTTAAAATACAAGGCCATGTCAAACCCTGAGCTGTTGGACATGCTCCACTTAAAGAAATCCCAATCCCTCAGTGCCACATGCTCCTGGGATCTAAACCTTGTCATCACAATGAACAAAACATGCTGGAAGGATAGGTTCCTGACTCAGAGACTCCCCATACTCTGGAATAGACTGCCCATACATGTCAAGCAGAGTGCCTCCTTGGCCCTATTTAAAGGGAACCTTGATGATTGGATGGGAGATAGGAAATTCACCCCAGGGATCATGTCAATCACCCTGCTAGACAGGGGTCCAAGGAAGTAAATATTGTGGGAAGAAATATCTAGGGAATTGTTATGGCTAGGCTTGTATAGGCCCTAGGATCGATAGCCTAGTACCAACCTATGAACCCATGAACCTATAAACCTATCTGGAAACTCCTCCTGGGACATACTTGCTGTTCCTGAAGCACTAACACCAGTGTTGAGGACATTCTGTTCTGCACATTCCTGGGAAATGTCTGGATCCCTGACAGTGGACAAGAACTCTTCATTTGCTGTTAGTAGTGGATCAGTAACAGACCCCCTGGTACCCATCAGATCACAAGCCACTGCATCTGCTCTCTGTGCAGATGAGATTATGTCAATGGCTCTATGGTGCACCTGGTCATATGTTCTGATGTGACCACCCACTGCATTAACATCTGCAACAATCTGCTGACAAATTTGCATTCTGCCTGACATATCTCTACATCCCCTCTCAAGCAGGAAGGCACCATGTCATCTAAAAGCTTCAACAATTACATGATTTTCAGCGTCAGTGATGGATGCTTTTAGAGGCTTGAGATGCCAGGGTGGCATAGTCCTAGGTGTCTTAAAAAAAACAACAGAAGGACAATACACATATGTATCACATAATTACAAAAGAACTGTTACCAGATAAAACAGAAAATATAGTGTTTCAGAATTACCCACTGGAGAAACATAAAACAGTCTAAAGATTTGAAATATGGACAACAGGCTGGATGCAAAACAAAAAGAACAACAACAGCAACATATTTATGTTTGTAGTATAACAGAAATGCAATGTTTTCCCCACCCCCAAAAGAACAGGCAAATGATACATTTTGCTAAAAGAAATCTTTGAAATACTATCAAATGAACTGTCCCTGAAACATGTTTAGAGATTTAACACAGAACATTCTATGTTAGGGTATTGGTAATCATGTATACCTGTGAAATGCCCTAACAAACATGTCCATGCCATCAGTACACTTCTAACTAATACATACAGATTAAAGTGTAAAAATCTTTGCTAATCAAAACACACACACACACACACACACACACACACACACACACACACACACACACACACACACACACACGCACACACACACACACACACACACACACACACACATATATATATATATCAACTATTAAACAGATTTCTCTTAATTACATTTCAGCATATGCAGTATGTAGATAACAAAATGCAAGCATACCTTCTCAAGTTCAGTAATCCCCTGTGCAGATATATTCCAAATAGCCTCTTTTCTGTGTTCTTCACATAAACAATTTCCCTCATCTTCAGTGTCCCTTGGTTGCCTTTTTGTGATGTAGATTTGGGGCTGTCAACATGGTGAAGATGCAAGTGAGGTGTGACTTCATTAGAATTTCTGAATCCCAAATACGTGGCTCCATGTATCTGCTGTAAACATAGTATAGGTGATCCCTCAGTGTTTGTTTTTAATGGATTGCAACTGTAAATGATTACTGATAGGAAGAAAGAAAACACACCAGCAGGTTAGACTTACAAAGTGTTAGATGTAATTTTGTCAAGGTTGGAAATGTAAGTAAGCAGCATACAATTCACAGGATCCGTTCATTAACATCCAGCTTCTTCATTTGTTGGCAACTGCATATTATATTATTGCCATTTCATATCCTCATACATTTTAAGGACAATGATATAGAATGGCTTACACACTGCATGTCCTAGATACTGGTTAGATAAGAGTAGACTTAACAAAAAACACAGAGAGGTAAGACAGAGCTGCATATTTGCAAGCAATACCCATAACTGGTCATGTGATCACTTAGTGCACTACATCCAAAAATAATATATGTACAAATAACATTTGTATAGTTTCATATTACTGTAGATGATGTTGCAATAAGGTTGTATGCAGAATGATTTCAGTTCCTTGCTGCAAAGCTGTTTGTGTGGCAAAGGAGGATAAGGCATCCTTTCTGTGTTCTGAAGGTTCACTGCAGCGAGAGCTCAAATCCAGACCTATGTAGAACTATTTCATGTGTACTAACACACATTGTCTAGTGTTTATTTCATAGACTGATTTTCTTCATTTGAGCTACTTTTCCCTTTTGTTTATGTTTCAGTTCCCCACTACAAAGCTGTTTGCGTGGCAAAGAGAAATAAGGCACCCTTACTCCCTTAGTGTGTTCTGAAGGTTCATTGGAGTGATAGTTAAAATCCAGACCTATATAGAAATATCTCATGTGTGCTAACATTTTTTAGTGTGTATGTCATAAATTGCTTTTCCTCATTAAAACTACTTTACCCTTTTTTGTTTTTTTTTTTTCTTTTTCTTTTTTCTCTTTTTTTTGTTTTTGGGGGGCAGCGTTTGTGCAATATGCCACTTAGTGCAAACACAGGAAATAGAGAAAAAGAACATTAGGCTTTACTGCACTCATCTTGTTTGCATAAAGCATGGCAGTGTGCAAATTGGACTAGTATCCCATCCAGGAAGTATCTGTAAACAGGGCATCTTTAAATTGCAAAAGAAAAAAAAATACATTGCTGCAGTTTCTGTGACCCATTGTGCAACTGTGCTTAACAGCATTGAAGAGCAGTTAGCAAGGTTCCCAAACACTTGCAGACAGGATTCATACAGCCAATAATTGAAACGGGATACACTCAATTATTTCTGTTAGGCACCACACAAATACACTAAGTGCTGTTGCATGGTGGTTAACACAGAAACCTTAAGAATGATTAGAAAATTAAAAGAATATCATGTAAGTAGTCCTGTAGCAGCAGGTCTAAGTGGAGGATTAGATTACAGATAGCCTTGGGTTCTAGCACAGGGTGTGCAACCTATGTTTACTGTTGTGGCAGTGCAGTTTATAGCAATGAACTGAAAAATAGACAAGTGTTATTTCAACATTCTTGTAGCAACAGGCGAAGTGTAGAACTGTCATACACATGATCTTAGGTGCTAATACAGGATATTCCATACACTTGTACTGTTGTTCCACTTCCCATTATATTCAGTCTGACTTCTAACACTGTAGATAGTGGAGCTGATATGAATTATATGTATGAGGGATGAGAAACCATTTTTGTGTTTTTAAATGTGTGAATGGGGGATAGTGTCTACTATATTTTTGTAAGTATGATTCTGCTATCTGGACTTGCATGGGCTTCACAATTACATAAGACAAATACACAACTAGATCTATATCCAATAAGGTCACACACACACATACATGTGTAACAGCTCAAACGACCACCTGTATTTATGTTTGATTCCGGACAATGTCTGAGCAGCACTTCTCTTGTGGCAAAGATGAGAAACAATGCTGTGGAAGAAAATGTTATGTCCCTTATGCCTTTGTTTGAATCCCACAATATAAACATCAATTTTCTTAAGTGTAGAAAGGTAAAACAAATATACCAGGTCATTACATTTATGCATCCAGTACATATCTGCTAACTTAACTCACCTAACAGTTAGTTTCCAAATTCCAATATATACTTCCAGGCTACATCAGTAGACACCCCTCAAACTAAGGTCAAGTGTCAAATTAATCTTCCAATTTAAATTATTTATTTCCTCCCTGCTTGGCACTGCTGTGCTCTGCTTAAGACTGCACAAACATGGTTGGCATCATTGCATGGGTTTGTCCACTACCAGTAATCACAATAACTGGAATTTGTGAAAACGCATATGTTTCCATTGCTGTAGTTCAACTGGTAGACATGGCTGGTATTAGAGAGGAAAGTGCCAAGTTTAGTGCACAGACATGTGGTGTCCAGGAGTCCAGGATATTTACTGGACTCCTGGTAAAGCACCACAGCCAAAGGCTTCTGCAGGGGAACTATTCTGGTGTGACAGTCCAAATCCATGTAATAATCTGCACATGTGATCATTTTTTACTGTTGAAGAAATGGATAGCTATGTTTCTTTCCTACCACCCTCCCACACATTCCTGTATTGCTTTCCCTTTGTTCTTCCCCCTGCTTACTCCCCATTTCACCAATTTCATATCAACCCCATTTTAACACCTGTAAACTGGTCAAAAATAGAATTGCACACAACACACATAAGTAGCAGAAAAACAATGGATGCTTTCACTTTTTGGCCTGTATGCTTGCATGGAGTTTTGCATCATGCAGCAATGCCAAGCAATGGTGAATGGTGGTATAATGTTCCAGTTACCACTGCACAATGCAGTGTAACCTCGCTGAGCTATGCCAACACACAGCAACACATGTACTATGAAGAATTCATGTCAATGCATTATCACTGTTTAGTTAAAAGTATTTAAAAGTATTAGATACACCTGGATTCAAACCCAGCATCATCTGGGCAAAAAAAAAAAAAAAAAGAAATGTATCAATGCATTTACATCTGCTGACACAGAGTCAGTTAAGCAGCAGGTGTGTTTCATAGACTCAATACTATTTCTCAGACTTTAGTAATGTAGTTCATTTTCGCACACTGCTTAACTATGTGCAAAGAGCGAAAGTACTGGAAATGTGTATCGCACACTTGTCAACACTTTGCTAACCATCGTGCAAACCTGCTACTTGCTCACTATACAAAAATAAACATTATGTATTACTGCTGTTTACTGTACATTTCCTATCTATGACATGAATTTACATGTTGAAACGTAACAAACTGAAGGCCCTATCTAATAAAATGTTACATATTTACAATTCAGCCATGTGTTGCCTCCCCCAAGCACTGCAACCCGGGTTCCTCAGTACTTTTTTCACACACACACATATATATATATATATATATATATATATATATATATATATATATATATATATATATATATATATATCACCTTCATTACAGAAATTAATATTAAATGTTATGTGATATGTAAAGCACATGAATCTATTAATATGCAGAAATAGAACTATCAATCCATAAGCCAAAAATGCCTTATCTGCAAGGCTAGGGAAGGAATCAGCATGGACCTTATCCACAGGGAAATAAGTGACCATCAAGACACTTGACGTGACCCATTTTGAGTTTGTCAAGGGTAGAGTTTGCTTATTAAACTTAGTGGACTTCTTTAATACTAACCTCAAAGACCAGGATGAGGGATAACAAGGCATACTGCAAATCTTGAGTTATCCAAGGCCTTTGACACTATCCCCCGTTCAGGTGTCATACAGAGAAATCTCCCATCTTGGGATTAACCCATAGATTATTAGATGGATAGCCAACTGGATCACATGACAGAACACACACTATTAAAATTGGGGACTGCACCTCTACCACTGGACCATGTACCAGTGGAATACCACAGGAATCTATGCTGGACCCTCAATTGTTTGGAAACAAATTCTCTGAAGTCCAGGCAAAGGTAGATGGCCTGTGGCTTATGAAGTTTGCAGATGGCTGTCAATTGGATGCAGTCATATAGATTCCCCCAACTATGTTAACATATTACAGAAGGGGCTGACACAGACAAATGATTGGTGCCAAACTCACAGACTGAACCTTAAAGCAAAAATGCCTCATTGTCCCCTTTGACAATGAATTACCCCTGCTAATTATGATATACATAGCACGCCTCTAAGCTCAAACACAGTATTGTGAGACTTGGGGACATGTGTTGATAGCATTCTACACTTCAGTCACTATGTGTCCATAGTGGTGAGACATGCATTCTACATTGCACATCTCATAAATAAGGCCATCACATCCAAGATCAGTGAGGTGATAGCTCTGCTGTACTCTACCCTTATCAGACCAAAAATTCAGTACAATGCTCCCTTCTGTCTGTACCACACCAAACACCTGCAGCAACTGGAGAAAACACAGAGGGTTATGACCAGGAGAATGCAGGGCCTCCAAAACATGATATGCAGGGAACGACTGAAAGACCTGTCACCATATTCAGTATCATACAGGCTGCTGAAAGGTGACCTATGCCTGGCCTGCAGAGCAGTCTCAGACCCTGCCCTACTGGAAATAATGGACATCTGCAAATAAAATGGGGCAAGAATAACTTGCTCCAGGGATCTCAGCCTAGCCTATGACATAAACAGAACATGCTGGGGAGACAGACATATCTCCCAGCGATTACCTCTCCTCTGTAATAGGCTCCCATTGCATGTGAAGCAGTACTCCTCAAAGACCCTATTCAAGAAAAACCTTGATATCTGAATGGGTGATTGTAAATTCACCCCTGAGATGGCACCTATGTCCCTCATGGACAAGTCCACTTGGTGCTGATCACAAAATCTCTCTGCTAACAATGGCCATCTACCTATGCTCAGAAAGGATACTTGTGTTCATAGGTTTATAGGTGTTTACTAGGCTAATGACCACAAGGGCCTCTTTAAGCCTAGCCATGCATCCCAAATCTCTGACAAGTTTTCATGCCCTTGATAAGTGTAAGCATGGGCCTGGGAGATTAAACATTTACAGGTTATCTGTTTGCATCAGAGACATAGGTGCCAAACCAGGGGTGAATTTTTGGCGTTCACCCAATTGTCCAAGTTGCACTTGAATTGGATTAGGGAGGAACTCTGCTTCACATGGATGGGGAGCCTGTTCCATAGATGGGGTAGCCTCTGGAATACATATCTATCTCTCCAGCAGGTCCTATTTATATCATAGGCAAGGTTTAATTCTTTAAAATGGGTAATTCTGGTACTGCTTATTTTGTGGATATGCAGGAGGTCCATCAGAGTGGGGTCTGACAATGTCCTATATGCCAGGTATAGATCTCCCCTCAAAAGCCTGTAGAAGACAGAATATAGGAATAGGGCCTTGAGGCAGTCTGCATAGGACATATTACTTATACCCTGTATTCTTTTAGTGGGGAACCTCTGTGGGAGTTCCAGTTGTTGGACATGCCTGGTTAGGTATATATCAAAGGGGGCATTGTACTCAATGATAGGTCTGATGAATGCCAAATACAGTGGAACAATGACTTTCTTGGACTTAGATGCCATACCTTTGTTTATAAGTTGTGCAATATAGAATGATTTCCTCACCACTGTAGACATGTGATAATCAAAGGATAGATTATCCATGTGTGTCCCTAAGTCTCTGACTACTGGGTCAAATCTAAGTGTTGTGTTGTCAATATGATAGTTACCAGGAATGGATGACTTCCCAAAGGATACTATTATGCATTTCTTGGCATTTAGTTTTAGTCCATGACTCTGACACCAGTTTGTCCATGTCAACCCCTCCTGGAGAACATCTGTGTCAGTCAGATTCAATGACAGCTCCTAATTTCCAATCATCTGCAAATTTAGTCAGCCAGAGACCACTGGCATTAACCTTGACTTCTGAGAAATAAATGCTAAAAAGGCTCAGTCCAAGGACTGATCCCTGATGGACTCCACTTGTAACTGGCCTCTTTGTAGAGGTGGACTCCCCAATTCTAACTTTCTGTGAGCCATTTGGCTATCCACCAGGTGACACAGGAGTTTCTACTTAACCTCTTGAGTTTATCAACAATGCCTGAGTGGGGTATTGTGTTAAATGCATTGACCATGTCATGATAGGCAGTGTGAATGCTTTTGCCCTCATACATAGCTTTGGTGACCTTCCCAATGAAGTCTACCAAGTTGAGTAGGCATGATCTTCCCTTGATGAAACCAAACTGGGTTGGGTACAGTGTCTGGAGGTTTACTATATTTCAATTAATCATCTCCCTGATAATTCTTTCCATGGCTTTACATATAAGACTAGTGAGACTAACAATATGGGTCTGTAGTTTCCAGGGTCTGTAGATGGCCCACCTTTGTGCAGAGGGATGACTGTTGCCTTTCTCCATTCATGAGGCACACAGCCTGTTTGGAGACTACAGTTAAATAGTAATTCCAGAGGCCCTGATAGGTCATGTTTCATGCTATTTAGAAGGCATCCTAGGATATCATCTGGGCCTTTTGATGCAGTGTTCTTGGTCTTAGAGCATTAAGAAGCTGTTCCCTAGTGATAGTAGTGGGAGTTATATTTGATGATATTTCCTAAGGGAAGTTGATGGGGAAAGAGGAGTAAAGTTGGAGCTGAATTTGTCAGCCAGGATGTTAGCTATATCTTCTGGCTCAGTATAGGTGGCTCCATTTACAATGAGCTCTGCACACAATTGTGTACTGCCATTGAGGTTGTGGACATAGCTAAAGAATGTTTTGTGGTTGTCCTTGGTCTGGGAGGCCAAACTTACCACAAAGTTGGCTTTGGTAGAATTTATTTGTCCCAACTCACTCAGTGTACTTTCAGATGTTTTGTTAAGTCTGTTCACCCTGACATGCCCTCAGTAAATTTACATCAAGGGTGTGTATCAAAAGTCTGAATGCTCATAACTCTGAATGCCATAACTTCGAACTGGGAAGTTCAACGTCTTAAAATAATGAAGCAGTGGAACACCGAATTCTTTCCCAGGGGAAAGAATTTGGTGGGCCAGTTCCATGACTTT
This sequence comes from Protopterus annectens, assembly GCF_019279795.1. Lineage (NCBI taxonomy): Eukaryota > Metazoa > Chordata > Ceratodontiformes > Protopteridae > Protopterus > Protopterus annectens. Next base: position 47,324,375 of record NC_056730.1, on the reverse strand, counting down.
GCTATTTCCTCCACTGCGGTGTGGTCTCGGAGTTGGTATATTTAAGGAGGGGGGTGTGGGAAGCACAGCCTCCCATGTTGGGGGTTTTGGGGGCAAACCCCCCACATTAGAAACAGTATTTAGTGTTCGTGTGCTTCTGCATTTTGTACCAGAAGAGCAATTTTTTCCCCTGGGAAAAAATTGCTGTTCTGAGTGTTCAGAGTATTCAGTTTTAGAATTTTTGAGTTTGATATTTACATAGTCGAAGATTTGACACTTTGACTATGTGATATAGACCCGTACATCAAAGACAAGATACTGTGAAGCTTGATGTTTCCTGCAGTCAGACTAATCATATACACCTGCAAGCCATTAGCATGTAATACTTCTCAAGGCTCGCCCTTGCATTATTAGAGTGTGTGCATGAAGTCATGTAGCTCCTTACACCATGTTAACCTTCCCTCTATTTAGTGCAGATTGAGGTATTCAGGAATGCTAATGATTTAACATCTCATTTGCATACTCACAGGGCTGACTGTGCACAATATAAAGGTAATCCTGTAGCTAATGCACTTTACTGATAGTTAGAAGACTTTTGATCAAGAGAGCTCAATATTGTGTGGTTTTGCATGTTTTTGCGCATAGCGCAACATCGGGCAGTGCCGCCTAATTGGGTTTAAACTATTCCTGGCTCCAAAAAGTCTGCTCTTCACTTTTTCCCTTAGAACTGCTCTATCTCTCAAATTAAACACCATATTCTCATTCTAAGGCCCCTCACTGGTCCAAATAAGTAATCTTACAAGTTAGCACTAATAAACCATAAGCACTACTTACTCTTATACTCTCTACAATTACCTTGCCCCCTATTGGTCCATTTTAATTCAGTTCCCTATATTACTCTAGCATGTCCAAAGGTCAGTCAATGGTTTCCTCTCCAGTTCAGCTGGTGAATCTGGGAATTTTGAGGCAATGTTACAACTCTCTCATGTACATGGACAGCCCTCTCCTCCTCCAAACAGGTTCAAATATATGTGAGAGATGCAACCATATAGCCAAACTGGAGGCTGAGCTCTCTCATCTCAAAACTGGTGTATCCAGTCAGGAGGAGAAGGTAACCTCACACAACACAATTCCAGTATCACATAGTCCCACCACAACAGTGAACCAAACACATAAAAACACAAAAACATACTCGGAGGCTCTAAATAAAAATCTACCTAAGCAACAGAGACCTCCAAAGCAGACATCCAAGCAAACACTACCCCAAAACAAAACACGTACAACACATAGCACACAAAGTCAGTGTGCCAAGTAGTCACAGCCCTTAAGGCTGAATAACACACATGATACTCTTGTAATAGGTGACTCTATTGTCAGACACACTGACGTCCAGCTCACCAAACTGAATAAAGCGAAGGTCACAGTGGGCTGCCTGTCAGGCGCTAGGATCTGCCACATAACGCAAGCACTCAGGTCACTCCAAAGCAAATACAAATATGACTCAGTCATTGTACATGCTGACGTGAATGACCTGGGACGTACCTCCCTCGACTACATGAAAAGAGACATAGAGGAGATCCTCTATGTAGCCCAGGCCGGTATGACCCTGACCTTGAGCAGCATCTTACCCTCACCTAGAATGATGCCACAGTATAAAGACAAAATGATTGATTTTAACAATTGGCTAAAATTTTGGTGTCATTCAAAGGGGATCCAGTGTCTGTCAGCCTGGGATGACATGCTCGACAAGCCATGTTGCTTCGCTAGGGACGGCTTGCACCTGTCACCCCTGGGCTTTCGGATATTGGCAAAGGCTCTTGCCACCCCCATAGTGCCTTTTTTAGGCAAGGCTCAAAAGTCAAACCCACCTCCATAGACAGCACAAGGAACAAGAAAATAAGGGTAATGCTGCTAAACGTCAGAAGTCTTAACCTCAGGATGCATGCACTCGAAGCTCTCCTCAGTATGGAGAACACTGATATCTGTGCAGTGACAGAAACCTGGTTCAAGGCTCCAGAGAGCACCCCAGCACTACCAGGTTATACCTCATATCATACTTTTCGACCCCAAAACCTGGACCGAACCACAAAAGGAGGGGGAGTTTCCATATTTATCAAGGATATCCACACCTCCAGGTTAGTGGCATTGCACGAAGTATCAGAGACCATCCATGTGCAACTGACAGTGGGCAAGACTGCTTTTCAGTTTATAGCATCCTACAGACCACCCTCTCAAAGTCAGGAATCCCACTCGGCTTTCCTGAAAACATTGGAGAACATGAATATCTCTCCGAACACCATTATATTGGGTGACTTCAACTACCCAAACATAGACTGGGAGCATTACTCAAGCCCAAGCACCTTAGCCTAACGGTTCCTGGAATTTATAAACTCAAATGCTAAGGAACAACTAGTCACTACTCCCACAAGAGGGGAAAACATACTAGACCTGATCATTACCAACATGGGGAATCTATGCTCCATTACAGAAGTATATCCCTCATTGATAAGATCAGACCATAAATTAATTTCACTGGATATCCACATCCCGACCCCACCCCCAGCCCAGAAAACCACAGTGAAAAACTTCTCAAAAGCAAACTTCACACTTCTCAAAAACAAAGTGGAATCCTTCAAGGCCCCAGGGCCAGTGGAAACTATGGCCCAAACTGCAAAATCCTATATAAATGCCTTCTACGGACATCTCCAGGAATGCATGGATCATGCTATCCCAAACAAAATCAAGTCCCGATCATCCAAAGGCAGGCATCCAGTCTGGTGGACCCCAGCCATAAATAAACTGTACAACAGAAGGAGGAAGCTACTACATGATAGAGCAAAATCCCTAAAAGGGAAGGCATCTCTTATCAGTACTAGCAAAAAATTACGATCCCTCATAAAATCCTCCAAGGCCAGCTTCGAGAGAAAAATTGCAAGGACACTAAAGACAATCATAAGTCTTTTTTCAGTTATGTTAGGAACCTGGGATGCAACTCCCAGACTTGTTCTGAGTTTATTCTAAACGACAAAAAATACACTGAACCCACAGACATCGCCAATATCCTGGCAGACAGGTTCAGTTGAAACTTCTCTACCCCCCCCCCCCAAAAGAGCAAGTATCTATCCTGGCAGAGTGCAGCCTCCCAAACATCTCTGATGCTCAGGTGAAGGCCACCCTCTCCAAAGCAAAAAACACTGCTTCCATGGGACCAGATAGCATCCCGGGTTGCATCCTACATGATCTCCAAGAAGAACTAATCCCTCAATTAAAACTGCTGTACAATCTCAGCCTCACTACAGGATATTTGGCCAAAGAATGGCGTACAGCAACAGTGGTCCCACTCCACAAAGGTGGCGCCTCTGCGGACCCTGGAAACTATCACCCCATAAGCCTGACTAGCCTAGTCTGCAAGGCTATGGAGAGGATCATCATGTAACTCATAAACAAAGACATTGGGGACCCATAGACACTAGATCCTACCCAGTTTGGCCTATCTGGACCTCGCAAAGGCATTTGACACAATACCCCACTTGGGCATCATAGATAAGCTATCCAGCCTGAATATAAACCCATATGTCACAAGATGGGTCGCAAACTGGCTCAAGAACAGAACCCACAGAGTCAGAGTTGCTGGAGCCATGTCAGACTCGAAACCGGTCACAAGTGGCGTCCCACATGGTTCTGTCCTGGGACCTCTCTTGTTCGGTATTTACTTTTCTGAGGTACATGCCAACATGGGAGGACTATGGCTCACCAAGTTCGCAGATGACTGCAAACTGGGTGCCATAATCGACTCTCCAGCTGACACAAACATCCTTCAAAAAGGTCTCGCAGAGACGGATAACTGGTGCCAGAGCCATGGTATAAAGCTAAATGCCAAAAAAGTGTATAGTCATACCCTTTGGCAAAAACAATGTGCCCACAAATTACCACATAGGTGGTAACCCATTAAGTACAGAGAAAGTAATTAGGGATCTGGGGACCCAAGTTGATAGCAATCTCTCCTTTGACAACCACATTGCCAAAGTGGTTAGAAAGACCTTCTACATAGCCCACCTCATCATGAAAGGATTCACATCTAGATCAAGAGAGGTAATCGTGCCTGTTTATTTATCCCTCATCAGGCCCATCATAGAATACAATGCCCCCTTTGGGATGTACCTTACCCGACACCTGCAGCAATTAGAAAGACGCCAAAAGTACCTCACCAGGAGGATCAAGGAACTCAAACAGATGCCATATGCTGCTCGGTTAAAAAAACTCCAGCTCTACTCAGTTGCATACCACCTACTTCGAGGCGATCTATGCCTGACATATAAAGCTATGTCCAACCCAGAATTAATGGACATGCTCCACCTCAGTAAATCTAAATCCCTTAGAGCCACGCACTCCAGGGACTTGAACCTCAGCACAGAAATAAATAGACCATACTGGAGAGACAGATTCATAACCCAGAGGCTCCCTTCGCTCTGGAATAGAATTCCAATTCATGTTAGGCAGAGAACCTCACTGACTCTCTTCAAGAAGAATCTTGATGAGTGGATGGGGGATCATAGGTTTGTCCTGGGATTACTTCCGTGTCACTATTAGTCAGAGGCACAGTAAACTAAACTTTAAAAAGGGCACAGTATACTCAAATCAAGGGGTTGCGTAAGCCAAACACAATCGGGCTAGGCTTATAAATGCCTATGAACCTATAACCTATATTGCCAAATGCACACAACTTCTGGCAAATTATCTACTTTCTACACTGCTCAAAGTTTCACAGTCTCCCGTCCTTGATGCACCCTTATTGAGTGTGCGTCAGGGAAAACAGACTTAACAAAACATCTGAAAGTACATTGAGTGAGTTAGGACAGCAACAATCCTAACATCTGAATGATGTTTTAATGACCACAGTTACTGCCTCTTACTAAGAAATGTTGTGCATATTCAAGGGAGCACATTAAGCATTATTACAGATAACACATTGAATAAAAATGAGATGGCACTGCTCTTAGGAAACCATAGAAAAGTGAATAAGACACCATAAGAAAAACATAAATACATCTGCAGTGTTTGATTTATTTGTTTAAGATTGTGTGAGTACATGGGTATCCTAAGTGTTGGCAATATCCCAGTCATCCATAAATTTGCTAGCAAATGAGAAAGGGCAACTTTCATAACTTTGTTCGGTTGCACTTACATTGTGATATGATACAACGTTACATTTTGAGTACTTCCAAACAATTTTTCTCATTGCTTATATGTCTTTCTCTGTGCAAATAATGGGAAATTATCTTAAATAAGTGTTCTTAAAACACTGGATTAAGGTTCCTATTGCAAAATAACAAAGTTGGTTAAAAATCAGAAATGTACAATTACAGTGCTTGTTTTAAAATGTGTGCTTTTTCTTTATCATTTGCATGGCATTGGGCATTGCATTCCATTCACTGAATGGCATTTCATTTCCCAAAGTAAAAACTGACAAATTTAATTTGGAATGCTATCAAGGGTGAAACTGAGATTGGCATTGATGCAATTTCCTGATCACTCTGGTCAGTTTTTACCCTGGCAGAGAACTGACATTCAGTGCTACTGACCACTGCCAGTCAATGGAGTGCAATGCCAAATGATGTGCAAATGATCAAGGAAAAAACATATTTTAAAACAAGTTGTCACGTACCCGTCTCTGTAGCATAATGTGTAAATGTACTGAGTTTAGACAAACAATACAGGTGATGCAGGGTTTGAAACTTTTTCACAGATTGTTTTACTGAGGGAGGCCATAATAAATTGTGACACGTATTTTCGTGTATAACTGTGGAGATGGGAAACTTAATTAAGGTAAGTGTTAGCTAACAGTGACAGACAGGTATGTCATTTTAAATTGTCAATATTAATTGTGTGTGCTATGTGAAAAATGAAATAATTTGTGATGTTACTTGTCCCCTTGTCCAATTCTATGGCATTACCTAAAGTCTTGATATTGTGAGACATACCTTATAGTTGTGATGTGGCAGAGAGATGTGAGAAGGCTGACTGTGTCAATGTAATGCAGTAATAGCTGTGCTCCTTGCTAGATTAACAATGTGATTCATTTCATAATCTTTCAAATTGTTATCCAAATCAAATTTTATAAAGACTTTTAATAAATATTGCCTTCTTCATTTGCACTCCACTTGGTAGCACAAAATGAATTTCAAAGCTAGCAAACACTTTTCTTGTCTTATGGAGTGCAAACAAGCCAGGTCGCATTGAGTGGTCATCAGCACACTGGATAGTACTAGACGTAAAAATACACCTGTCGGGTAATTTTCTCTGTGGCACAAGGTGTAACTCCAGTGAGCTTAAAGAAAAAGGACAGCTGATGCATGGTTGTAATCCACGTAGCTGATAATCCTATAGAGTGTGGTCTGAATACATATTTAATCACATTTTTACTACCATTGTTCTGTTGTTTAAACATCAAATATCCTCAGTATTGCTAACAACATATGAGCTGTCTGTCCACTTTCATATTATTTATCATTAACTGCAAGTCTGATAATGAGTTCCACTAAGTACATTTCTGATAGTGAAAAGGATAAAAGTGATACATGAAAGCACTTTTTGCTTTGGCCATTGCTTCATATGTCTATTGACAGAATTTAATTTACTGCCAGCTTTTTTCTCTATCATATATTTTTCTAATGGCTTTTTCATGTGCTCTCCACTCAGCAGCATGCAATCATGTTTCACTGCCTAATGAAAAAAGTGAAAAATTTAGTTTAACCTACCTTATGTAGGGCAAACACAATGCATGGCCCTCAGCACCATGGTTAGCAATGACTGCAGAGAATGCACCTGACAGATGTCCACATCTATGGCATGACATGTATAGAAAGTTAATTGAGAGAACTTAAGTTCATGATGTATTGTTCAAATCCTGTTTAGAGATCATATTTCAGTTATTCACAGTATGTAATATTTAGTTTTTTAATCTGCATTTTCTCTCCACTTGGCAGCATGCAAACATGGTTAACTATCTAAGGAAAAAGTACAAAATTTAGTTTAGGATGCCTAATGTAGCACAAACATGCCTGACAACAATTCTCTTTCTTCAGCACTCTGGACAGTACTAAGTAGTGAAATTCCATCTACTGCATACCTATCTCAGTTGGACAAGGTGTAAGTATAGTGAGTTAAGTAAAGAAGACAAGACAAAGGGTTGGGAGTGTGGCCTAATGGTTAAGGTGTTTGCCTTCCAAACACAAGGTGTAGGGTTTGAGTCTCACAAGGGATAATTGGCTCAGCTTAAAATGGCTCGCAAGGGCAGTTAGCTTAGTACTAATCTATGAACTATGAACCTGTTAAGTGCTTCAATCCAGTTAAAAAGATGCTTTTTCAAAGGGTGTCATAATCACCTTTCTTGCAAAATTTTGATTAGAGTGTAAAAATAAACACAAATGATAATGTTAAACATGTTCATTGCAAGCAATGTATCAGTAATGCTTGCATAACTAAAGTTTTTTATTTAGCATATATCATTAATGCTTCACATATACCATCAAAGTAATGTGAGTATAATTTCTTTAACTCGGCAGTGATATTTCATTCAAAATTCACTTGTATATATACATATGATGGGCACAATACTTTTGTTATAATTATCATGACTCATCACCTATCCTATGTGTTTAGGCTGGTTATGTCTTGCGATGTATTTATGCAACATACCACAACCTGTATTACTCAGCTCATTCAACTGCATCCATCTGAAATACATTCACAAACAGAAATACTAATTTCTACATATGAATGTACTCCCAGGAGTATTTAAAATCACACACATATAAACCTTTCTGAAGTGCATTGCCAGTCATTCTGAAATTAGTATATTTCTAATTTCCATGTTTAAAAAATAGTTCTCCTTTGGTAATGTCACTTCATAAGCTAAGTTTCAAATTTTTGCATGTTTTAGCCCATGGGTTTGATTCCCAACTGGTACAACATATTTTACCATTGTGTAAGGTCCTACATTACATTATTTCACAATTCATCCTCGTTCTCCTTCCATACTGCAGGAATTAAAAACCATGCCATTAACAACGTCATTGTTGAACATTTAAACCTGTGTCCATAGGATGAGCATCACACATGACAAAGTGTAATACCATGTTCCACACCTTTATTTCTATCTAATGTAAGCATTGCCAATATGTCTAACAAGGATGCTTTCAACTGTGTAAATACAGTTGGCAAGGTTGTGCATCTTTGCACCCAACCGGTTACATGTGAGATCTGAACTGGACGCCAGTGAAGACATGTCTTGATAGCTTGACTTTTGTAGACATGGCTGATGATGGAGAGAATGGTGTTAAATGTAAAGCACAAAAGTGAGGTGTTGAGGAGTCCAAAATAGTTGTGTCATGAAGTGCTACAGCCATAGGTGGCTGCAAGAAGAATATAACAGGTCTCAGTATTAGTCTGAGGCTTGGAATAGCTTAGCCAAGACTTTCTATACTGCAACTTGCATTCCACACACTGGGGAACAATGTTGTCACCACTGCAATGACCTTAAGAAATGCAAGCAGAATGCCCTAAGCTGAAGGGAGGCTACATTTAGGACTTCAAAGACCTTTCAGTTATATAAGTATACTGACCCATTACCTGCCTATGATATGGCATCTATTATCTTGCCAGCCAATGCAGTTACTCATTGTGCTTTCATAAATGGCTGCAAACCATGAGGTATACCAGGAGAAATGAACTTGCCTCAGAGAGGCACAAAGTAACTATAATTCAGGTTAAAATTCAAGCCACAAAATAATTTTCAGTCCTTCAGTCACTAGCATCTTCAGTGTGCAGACCTCAACCTTGATATGAAGAATGCATGCCTTCCCCAGTTATTCTTGCTGCTTGCATTAGACAGTAAGAACACCAGCTTAACTGTGTGTGGGTTCAGTAGCTAGAAGGAGCAATTAGTTTTGCATTATGAGAAAGCACTTCTAATATATTAACAGCAATAATATATCAGGACCACTTCAGACATAATAATTGCAATTATTACATTTGAATGCATATATCCTATCTGTCATAGGATCATAGAATCATAGGAGGTTACTAGGCTAATGGCCCTGGGGCCCTTACAAGTCTAGCCAAGAGGTTATCCCCAAAAAGAAACGTCAGTCAGCACTTGCCACCTCTGTCAATGAGGGATACACATGGAAATCCTAGGACAAATTTGTGGTTTCCCATCTGTTCATCAAGGTTGCACTTGAATAGGGTCAGTGAGGTACTCTGTTTGACGTGTATGGTAAGTCTATTCCATAGACAGGGCAGTCAAATGTGTCTTTCCAGCAGGTTTTGTTGATGTCACATATTAGGTGCAGGCCTTTTGAGCAGGTAATGCGTGATGAGTTAGACTTATGGATATGGAGCCTCTCTAGTAGGGCAGAGCCTGAGATTGCCTTGTAGGTGTGGTACAGATCACCGCTGAGCAATCTGTAAGTTACTGAGTAGAGTGATAGTGATTTGAGCCTGTCCACATAGGACAGGTGTTGGAGGCTATGGATTCTCTTTGTGAGGTATTTCTGTGGCCTTTCCAGTTGGTGCAGATGTTTGGAGAGGTAAATACCAAACGGGGCATTATACTCAATTATTGATCTAATGAGGGAGGAGTATGGAGAGGTAATAACCTCCTTTTCTGGATGCAATACCTTTACTTATAAGATGAACCAAGTAAAAGGCTTTTCTGACCACTGCTGCTACATGATGGTTGAAAGTGAGATTGTTATCAACCTGAGTAGCTAGGTCTCTCACAACAGGTTGTGTGTTTAGCGGGTTGCTGTTGATGTGGTAATCAGCAGGAGCTGTGTTCCTGTCTAATGGTATGATGATACATGTTTTTACATTTAGCTCGAGGCCAGGACTTTGGCACCCATCATTATTTGCTATGAGACCCTCTTGCGGTATGTTAACATCATTTGGGAAGTCAATGACAGCACCCAACTAACAGTCATCTGCAAACCTGGTCTGCCACAGGCCTTTCGTCTTTGCCTAGATTGTTCAAAAGTAGATGCAAAACAGTAGGGGTTCCAGGACAGATCCATGGAGAACTCCACTAGTGACAAGTCTGCTATCAGACGTGGGGGTACCTATTATGACCTTGAGGGTCCTTTTGGTGAGCCAGTTGGTCACCCATCTGATGAGAAAGGGAGTTACGCCAAGTTGTGATACCTTTTCAATGATGACTGAGTGGGGGATTGTGTTAAAGGCCTTGGCCAAGTCACGGTAAGCTGTATGTACTGACTTTCCCTCATCCAGGGCCTTGGTGACAGTCTCAAAGAAGTCACCTAGGTTCAACAGGCTAGATCTGCCATTGATGAATCTGAACTGGGTTGGTCAAGTGCATGGAGAGTGCCTATGTCCTTGCATAGGGGACTAAAGGCTGCTTTTACTTATATCCTATCAGTGAGATGTCTCTATTTTATGAAACATTCATAACTTAACATCAAATATGGAAGTGGCAAAGATGAACAATACTAAATTATCATAAATGTTTATGTACTGACCCCAAACTTGTATTGAATAAATAAATTAATGTTATAGGCCATGGATCTAATTATATTTTTTGTCTCCCCTACCCTATCTCTCTATTTCTGGGGGAGTTATAATTTATCAACATTCTTCTGTTTGCATAGTTTGCTGAAAACAAAATGACCAACAGCTTAGACAGGTAGACTGACAACTTTTGCTCAGCCCGCCATACCTCCACAGATGGCTGCAAAGGCACTCAGTAATTTGGGCTCACAACCTGCCAGCATCAGCTCCACAACCTCTGCATTACCTGGTCCACCTGTGCCAGGTAACTCTACCCAGATTGCTGGTGCAATGGTACCCTCAGGGAGCAGTACCAGTAGAGGTGGCGATTTTTGTCACCTGGTAGAAGCTGACAGGCTAGTGGAGGATATCATGGAGAGGGGCCTTGGTGCATCTATTGGCAGGGTTGAATTGCTAAAATGATGCAACATCTGGCACTGACCCAAGCAGCTGATACTTCAGATAGTGATAACAGATCTGAGGGTGAGAATTAGTTTCTCACTGTTCTCAAGCTGGACATGGGCACACCTCCAGTGTCCCCTACCTATCCTCAAACATGGTGTCCCCTAGCCTTTTGTCTCCATCACCAACCCTACCTGTCTGGTATGTTCTGAGTATCTGCACATGCTTTCTAACCTACCCTACCTATTCAACCCTTTCATTTTAAGCACCTTCCACAACATTCCTTGCCCTCCCCAACAAAATAGACACCTGTCCCACAAACAAAAATTATTCCCCAAACATACCTCTCTGTGTCATCTTGACATACATTATTAGGTCCAGTTGGCCATACAACATCGTTTTGCTGTTTCCCACCATCACTAGTGTGGTGACACTCCAAAGTCATGAAACTGTATGCGCAATTGTACATTTATGTTATGAAGAAGTAGATAGCTACTGTGCTGGCCCACTGCCCTTTTGCAAATTAGCATGAAAGTAACTGGAGCACTAAGGATTAAATTGAAATCATCATCTTTTAAAATAAGAAGTTAAACAGTCAACTCCTACATAGGTCAGAGTACTGCAGAATAATAGAGATGGATTATACATGAATAGGTTAACCAAAATGCTAACACTGCTGCATTACCCTGTTACACTTTGTGCTGCTGTGCTTAGCTATGTTTACTCAGTTTAATATATTTTTCAACAAGCTGAGATGTACAGGTAAATAGGGGAATGAAGATGAATATATACATTCATGTTTGTGGAAATCTGCTGTCAGTTGTTAACTATCAGAACTATGACTTCCTATGTGTTATGCTTACTTGGGTATATACGTTTTTCTTAGAATTCTCTAAAGGTTGAAATCCAGATGGATGAAAATGTTTTTAAATCTTTTAATTGACTGCTGTGGCTGTAAGTGTTGGCTACACCTTTCCTTAATGCATCATTATCCTGTTGTTATATTAATGGGCCTGCTCCCTATTGTGAAGCCTGTCTTGTACAGATATTTTTGCAAAAGTTGGCACAGAACAACACAGATTACTGCTAATTCCCATTCAAAGATCAACATGCATCTGTTAATACTTTGTCATCAGCAGTGCAATTTAGCTTGGCAGTGTTTCACTCAAAGAGTAAAATAAAAAAAGAAAATCATTTAATTATAGTTTTAGCTTGCACTGCATTTGTACATCTGTATTAATTTTGTCAACAGGTTATCTTAATTTCAGAGTGATGTTGAGTCAGTTAATTCAGTTGATTAAGGTATGCCTGCTCTCCAATGTTTACACGTGCACCAGTGTTAGCATTTTGGTTAACCTATTCATGTATAATCCATCTCTATCATTCTGCAGTACTCTGACCTATGTAGGTTCATAGGTTCATAGGTTTATACTAGGCTATCTGCCCTAAGGCATTTATAAGCCTAGCCCAAAGTTTTGTGGCTTACGCCACCCCTTATGTTAAAAAATACTGTGCCCATTAGTTTGTTGTGCCTCTGTCCAGGAGTTGACTGTTTGTCTTGTCAATACACAATGGACAAGAGTGAGACAAGACAAGTGTGGAATTATTCTGGCATGAAATGGCAGGAAAGTGTGATTAATAATCCACTGGTTTACAACTCTGAATTACTTTGGCAGCCCATACTGTGAAACAGGTACATTTCCCTCACAGTAGCACAATTTACATGAAAGACAATATCTATATCATAGTAGAGAAGTATGTAATGATACAGTCATAGTGATGTTACATTGTCCTAATAACAGGTATGCATTTGTCCCAAAACCTCTAATGCACAATACAATCTACTCCAAACACTGGATTTTCAACAAGTACAAATGTACATTTTGGCATTGGCACTTGTGAATAAAACTATGTTTTCTAGATTGTGTAACTAGATAGGAAGTTCTATGGTCAACTTCTGAAACGTTTTGTGTTGTACTCTTGGTACTGTATCCACTTCCTGAGAGGAGAATACATTTAAATGAGCGCAGAGCTCCCTTATTCCTCTTTTTATAAAAACATCCTCTCTGCAGCACAGTGATGAGGTCATCCAGGCAAGTTGTTCTCTCTCCCATTAAGCGTCAGATTTCTCCTGTGGTGCTTGTGACTAGGACAGTGCTCTTTGGATTGTGCAAATAGATATGTGGGAGATTCATTGTTCAACAAGGGAAACTTGTCTGTGTGTGTATAAAATGCGTATCCACTTCCTGAGAGGAGAATACATTGAACTTTGCACACAGATCCCTTATCACACTTTTTCAGAAACATCCTCTCTGCAACACAATGATGACTTCACGCAGTCCAAGGTACACTCTTGCAACTTAAGATTCATACTTTTTCTGTGACATTTCTAATTAATGGTGAGCTTTTTAGATTATGTAAGTAGATAGGTTGGAGGTTCAGTTCTCAATATTGGAAACTTGTTTGTAACATTTGGTGCTATATTCCCTTCTGAAGAAATGAAAACCTTTAACCTTGCATACAATTCCTTTATTCCAATTTTTAAAGAAACATCATCTCTGCAACATAGTGATGAGGTCAACCTGTCAAAACTACAGTCTCTCCCCTTAAGAGTCAGTTTCTCCTGTGGCACTTGTAGCTACTAATGCACTCTCTAGATTGTGTAACTAGATAAGAAGTGGGTTTGATGTTTAATATGGGTAAATTTTGTGTTTGGGAGGTAGTAGAGAGTCAGCTGAGCATATCATCTAACACAGCTGTTGGCAGCATATTGCTATAAGCAATTATTATCCTTCTTCGTTCATAAGCTACTTTGTCCCTGCCTCCATCGCATCCTGTCAATGCATCTTCTCCCTTCTGTGTCATTATTCTTCCACCTCTGCACTTGCTCAATTTCTGCCACTGAGCAACAAATGCAACTAAAGCTAAATGGAAAGACAGATCATGGCAATATCTTGTGACATTTTGTCTTCGGCTGCATTACCCTGTTACACTTTGTGCTGCTGTGCTTAGCTATGTTTACTCAGTTTAATATATTTTTCAACAAGCTGAGATGTAGAAACATGACTCCAGCATCCCCCATTTTACAGCCACATCTTCTGTGCAACACACTGATGAGGTCATTCCTTCTAAAGTGCACTCTCACACTTTAAAAGATGCACTTCTCCTGTGGTGCTTGCATTTCTTACACTATTCTCTAGAATGTATGAATAAATAGGTAGGTGGTTCAAATACACCAGCAATTAACATCTATAACTTTGTGCGTGTGACTGTAAATGAATTTAGGGTTTGCTTGCACATGTTTGCAGTGGTAACTTCTATAACATTTAGAAGTTGACTGCTGATAATGTGCTGTATAGCATAATTAGATAAGTAGGTTATTCACGTCCATCCCTGCTTAAACAGTTTGACTGTGATTACTGTCATATACCTTTGACCACCTCACAATCACCTTTATGTACACTTCCAATTATGAGATGGATTTTCAATGGCACAGTGTTACACTAGCAAATCTAAGCATCCCCAGGGAAAATAACTTTTTGGCCATGCGGTAATTACATAATGCTAACATAACTGCAGTATCTCACAGCTGTAGTCTGAATTTTCCTGTGGTGCCTAACTTTAACACTGTGTTTTATACATTGTTAACTATCATATGTAGGATGTTTGAGGCCAGCTGTGAGCGTGTCTTTCACTCTCATACTGTTTAGACTACTCTTCAAATACATATGATGTGTGGCTATTTAGTGTTATTGTATGTTTCAACCACTTTTTAACATAAACTTCCAGTTACTGTACAGTAATGATGTCCTTCATTCATCTGTGCACTGTCCCAGTTGTACTGCAACATGTAGTGTGGCACTTGAAATTCACCCACTAATCTCTAACGTATGATCTTAGGTAGTTAGTTGAAATCCACCTATTACTGCTCAGTCTTATGTTGTGTCAGTCTTATTGTGACTGCTAATGCCACCAACACTCTTGTCAAACACATCTGATGTGTACATGTATAGATGTTGATTCATCTTATAAAACAATATGATAATTTCTCACATAGTAATGCTTTTATTCAGAGTAATGATGACATGTGATTACATATTCCTTACATAACATATGTAGGAAGTGTTATCCTCTGGCATGAGGCAATGAGATGACATTCTGTATATTGCTGAATTACTACAGAAATTACAGGCACACATATCCCTTGCTGCAATAACACAATGTAATGCCTTGACATACCATATATTTTACAACTGTAGTCACACTTCAACAGTGGCACATTCATTCTCTACAATATCATTTATTTTCTGTTGGGAAATGCTCAGGTGTTCAGCATCCACAGTCAATGCCTGTTAGCGTTGTTTGGCCTTATTCTATAATACATAAATGGCATCCAGCTCAGTTATAATGTGTACATTTACAGCGGGAAAGGCTTCCACCATCCCTTTTATCTCAAAGGGATCGTTTACAACACACATATGATGTAATACGTTAGCATAGGTGAAGTGTCAAACTTGAGTTAAGACTTCTACTGTGGAACTTCTGGTTCATCCACATTTCATTATTCATTGGAGTCACATAGCTTGCTGTTCAATTCCCGAAATGTCAACATTATATGAGTGTACTGATGTTACACAAAAAACATTCTATCTAGTTATTCATATCCATTTTTATGTTGGACAATGATATATCATCACAGGTTGTGTTTGTATGATGGTGATATGATTATATGGGACAGGTCATGCTGTGAGTGCTCCTGTGACATGTGCATTGAGTACTGGCTTGTATAGTATACCTACACAGAGAATGTGGTTCAATTCTAGAACAGGAGAGTACTACACACACTGTTCTAAAACTGAACCACATTTTAGAACAGTATGTACTACACAGTGGAAAATCTTTCTTGGCAAAAAAACATTGATACTGTACTGCTCGCTGTCATGTGGACAGTAATGCGTGTAGCTTCTTTTTAGCATTCTGACTAAATGAGATTGTTCATATTATATTTGTAACTCATTTCTTACTGAACGCATTCATTTTAGTTATTTCTGATAGCCTTCATTGCTATCTGCTGTGGTGCATGCAGTCAATACAGAGGTCAGTAAAAAGCCTAGTATAACAGACAGGGGTTGAGTCTGATAACATGTGTGTGTCAAACAGCAGTAATTTATACACAGGCAGTAGTTATGGAATGATCCGAGGGAGACCTTTTTCAGGCAACTGACCTACAAGGTAGGGCATCCACATCTTTTATGAAAGAAAGTGTTGTAAGCCCTTTAAGGGCATTTTTCATAATATAACTGATGTGCATATTTCTGTGCCGACCATGATTGTTATGCAGCTCTTTGATATCTGTCCTGGCATGTGTTCAAAAATGACATGATGCAAGTGTTTAATATGTCATTCAGGCATTGCCTATTTTCAAAATAATTATGGTCTACACTGAATGCCTTCAGTTGGATATTTCTTTATTACTGCAATTGTTTGCATGACACTATCCAGCTTCATGGCAGATGAGAGCTTTTATAAATGTTTCTCAATGTATGGCATGCTGCCAGACCATCGGAAATGGTAAATGGTCCTCCATTACAACACTTTCTAGTGTGTTGGTGCTGTTTGTTGTTATGTTACTGTTCCCTGTTGTTATGTTACTGTTCCCTGTTATTCCATATCTACTATTAAAAAACTCCTACAAAAGCTGAAAACAAGGTCCAATGCCCCAGACTGAATCCCCTCTTACTTCTTAAAGATATATGCAGAAGCCATAGCCGTTCCAATCTGTATCCTAACAAACTGGTCAATCACAGAAGATCAGGTACCCCAACCCTGGAAAAAGGCCTTTATTATTCCACTTCACAAAGGGGGGAGTAACAATAACAACCCTAATTTTCGACCAATTGCCATTGTATCCCCCATTTCCAAACTGCTAGAAAAATGCATCCGCCTACAACTGTTACCCTGCCTCACACATAACCAACTCCTAACCCCCACACAACATGGATTCAGGCCTGGCCACAGCACCACCACTGCACCCTATCTCATAAATAATCAACTTCTAACTCCTACACAACATGGATTCAGGCCTGGCCACAGCACCATCACCGCTCTCCTTTCATACCTAGGAACTGTTAACAAAGCTCGAGACTCCGGCCATATTGTGTCCACCCTCTTATTAGACCTATATAAGGCCTTTGACACCATCTCTCACAACCTTCTCCACACTAAACTCTCTAAACTAAACCTATCTCCCTCCACTATCAACTGGTTTACTAGTTATCTATCAAATAGGAACAAGCAGTCAGTGGAAAAAAACTACCTCCCCATTCCTCAATACTCCCACAGGAGTACCCCAGGGTTCCATTCCTGGGTCCCTACTATTTAACGTTTTCATAAAGGATTTCTATCAGACCATCCCTAACACACAGATCATCCAATATGCTGATGACGCCACCATAATCTGTTTTGCCACCTCCATCCCCATTTTAACAAAACTAACCCAAAATGCCTTCTCCTTAACCGAACAATGGATGCTAGACAACCACTTAGCACTCAACACCACAAAAACTAAACTTATGTTATTAACCCCTTCAAAAACCACCATCATAGATAAAAACACTTTTACTATCCCTAGCCAGAACAATACATCCCTCAAAATAGTATCTAATGCAAAACTACTAGGAGTCCTAATCGATGACCAGTTCAAGTTTGATATCCACCTACAAGCAAACATTAATAAAACACATAAGAAACTTGGCATGCTCTATCTCCACAATCAGTTTATCTCTCCCACCACTAAACTAATATTGTCTACAACATACCTTATCCCATACCCCCTATATGGAGCCCCACTCCTTACTAACCAACAATCACTCAAAGCAAAACTCTCCTGTTACAATAAAATTTCAAAATTTGCAACAGGCCACAGATCTTCTACACACCACTGCACTGCCCTTCACAAATTTAATTGGCTAGAACTACCCAACTACCTCACCTATATTCAACTTACCCAAGCACACAAACTTACCTTAAGCCCCTCTCTCTGCCCCTCCCTTGCCAACACCTTTAAAATGCATCTGCCCAATAGATCCTTAAGATCTAACTCTCAAAATCAGATTGAACCACACAAACCCTGTCGTCCACCAGGAAATCATCTTCTGTCCTTCTCCCTAGCTTGCCTGTGGAATTCTTTCCCTCCACTAATCCATATCACTAGCAGCCTCTTTTCCTTCAAAACCTTACTCCACTCCCACCTAACATTCCAATGGGAATGCTTCTGTTCCCATCCTGCATAAATTCCCCCAACTTAAGCTACTCCCCAGGATCCAGTACATCTGCAAACTTCCTGCTATGATTTCTTAACTCTGATAAACATCTGTTGGAATCATCAGATTTTATATAAATATGATTGTATAACACTTTTATAAGTATCTGTTGTAATCAACAGATTTTGTATATAAATATGATTGTAGCACACTTTTATTTTCTTTTTTAAAGAATGCCTGCTGTTGCATTTCACTAATGCCATTTATTATCTGTATTACTGTACTATATATTGTTATAACTTGCTTTCTAATTAACTTGTATTTGTTTGTTCGTTTTACTGGAGCTTTTCTCCCCAGGACTCCATTGAAAATGGGCTCCTAGAGGCCCAATGGACCATCCTGGAAAATAAACTGCAAATGAATAAATAGTATGCCGAGTATAATGATGGCTGACATGTTTGTAAATTACCAGTGGAAACTTGAAATCAGGAAATGTAATCCAGTCTTGATCTGTGTTATTTGTTACTTGCGTATGTTGAATATTACTATATTGCCATTTAATATTAACATGACTATACAACTCCTGCTCGGCTATTACATGTTTGCAGGTAATAAACCCCCTTCCGATAGCCCCCACTGATGTACATGCATTACTACTGTATGGTGCATTTGTAACAGGGGTGTCTGCTTGCATATATAAATTGACTGTGTATACATCTCATATGCAGTAACTGCAGTGTATGTATTCATCCCATAATTTAACTTCTGTCCTTGCTAACTTTTATCTCATCTCAGCATTTTATTTACATGTATATCACATTTTAACTCCCTGTAGCTTTATATGTACTACAGCTTTATATCCGTATCACATCCATTGTTAGCATGCCCGTTTGTATTTATGTGCATAATTCTAGCATTGTCATTGATATTAATTATCTTTACATCAGTATTGCGGGATTTATGTTAGAATTGTTTCTTTGACACTTCAGCACATTTGCCTCCAGTGTAGTCTTCCCTATTTTGATTAATTATGCAGTAGAAACCATTATTATTTGTATACAGGTCCCCCATTTCACTTGTCTTTCAGAATTCTTTCACTGTACTTGCCCTTAATATTTCAGGGTAACAGCACATGCTCGTGGCTTAGGTTTGCCCATAGGCAAGCCGTTTTGTTTACATTCAATGCTCATGCTGCAAGTACCTTTCCTTGGCCATGAACACTATTAGTAGCCATAAATTCTTGAAAGTCTGAAGGTGTGATGAGCAGCATACATATTTGATTAGCACTGCTTCTCATTGTGCTAACGCACACAAATCATTTAGGCGTAGCGCAAAGCCTACATGATTCTTAATGAATCCCCAGACATATCTATTCAAAAATGTGAAATGCATCAGCGTCATTTTCCCTAACTTCCAACCCATAATGCACATTCATCAACTGCAAACTAACATAACTGTAATAATAAAGTTGTTTTTTTGCGAGGGGGGGGGATACAAGACTACCTGCTCCCCTTCCATATCTTGCATCTCCGTTTATAATAAGTTTTAGATGAGGCCGCAATTGTGATAATAGAAAGCTTCCTCACCCTTCCTTTTTCTCGATCTCAAAATCTCTAGTCTTATGTGGTTCATAAAAATAATAAAGTCAAAAATTAAACAACCTGCTTTTTTAAAGAAGTGTCTAATGTATATTGACATTTATACACATAATGGGATAAGGGGCAGCCACGGTGGTGCAGCAGTTAGCATTGCCGCCTCACAGCCAGAGGTTTTCTGGTTCGATCCTTGGATGGGGTGCCTTCTTTGTGGAGTCTGCATGTCCTCCCTGTGGTCGCATGGGTTTCATCCCATAAAACTAGTAAAAATTACGGACTAAGCCGAAAAACTTTTTAAAAAGAAAAAAACAAACAATCAAATGAACAGTCAACTGCTAAGGAATCCACAAAGCTTTGTGGATTCCTTAGCAGTTGACTGTTCATTTGATTGTTTGTTTTTTTTTCTTTTTAATGGGTTTCATCCCAAAGACACGCTGTAGGTGGATTGGACACTCTAAATTGGCCCTAGGCGTGAGTGTGTTCATGTATGTGCCTTCTGTCGAAGGTTGGGCACCAGGCTGGCAACTCAACACTGTAAAACTCCACTGCCAATCATGAGTGGACTGGTGATCTGCTGTGGCAACCCCTAACCGGGAAAAGCTGAAAGAAGAAGAAGAATACACATAATGTGAAACACATACTAGTAACAAATGTAAGTAAGTATTTTTGGTTTGTCCCAGTACAAATCAGCTTTACAGCTGTGAAACAGACAAAGTAATTTTATGAAACTGTTTTGTTAGTATGGCAGTATCATAGGCTGTGTCAGATCTCGTTCCTAGAGAGTGCCAGTCACGTTAGTGTCAGAATACACAATGCAAGCAGACCAATATGAGTTCTATAATGTAAACTCGAAACAAAACACATCAAGGTTAATTCTGAGACCATATTAATTTCCTTTACAAATTCAAACTTGGTTTGTTGGGTAGGTTAGACCACTGGAAATACATGCATCATTTTTGCATAACTTACACATAATAATGAAGAACATATGCTATTAACATAGCAGTTATGCCTGTGTGTTTCAAAATTATTAAAAATTAATAACAGGTAAGTACTGACCATGTTCTGTGCATTCTGATTCCACCACACTACTGAACTGCTAATAGCCATTTGTAATCCGTATACAGTATGTGTAAGAGAGTAATGCACATGCTCTGGCAGCATCGTAACCATTTTTCTGTATATTTGACGCTGGTATATGCCATATAGTTTTCTGTTAGAAGATGGCAACCCCCTGTAGCTAAAAGGATCTGTCACATATTATCTATTTTTTGAAGTTTTTGATGATCCCACACCCCGTGTTACATGTAATGATCAGGTCTTTTTTTTGTTTTGATAATTGCACAGATTTGTGCAAACACCAAAATATGCAATCCACAGTATCCTACTCCAGTCTACAGTGTCAGGAAAAGATTCCAGGGCATTCCGTTGTACAAGATGAAATTATTCAAAATACTTTTTATAAATATTTCTCAGGTTGTAGACATACTTCATTTATTATGTTGTTTACCTGCAAAATGTGAACTAATTAAAAGATGAAATGCAAAAGACTTGGTGATCATAAGGTATCTCTTCATTAAATAATGAACCTTGTATGCCACCAAACCAACAAAATTAAATGTTGTATATCTTCCTGTAAAAATGAAAATCACAGACTGACTGAACAATAGTATACATATTTTCATTTGTCGTAATTCAGTCTTACTAGTATTCATGCCTGAGCCAATGCAGCGTCAGATATAGTCAGGTCAATGATATCTCTGTATAGTTATGGAAAAATGAGGGTTGTCAAGCTCCCTAAGCTGATTAAAGGTTTGTAGTAAAAACCTATAAGCAACATGAGTTATCTAGGGTTGAGGATTCCATGGCCTTTCCAATTTATTCTGGTGTTTCCCTTTAAGAATCAACAAATGGATTTTACTCTAGACCAGAAAGTGTATGGTATGTAGATATAGAAATGCTGATTGGGGAAGCAAATGCATATTTCTCAGTTCTCCATGATTTTCAGAAACCTTCTATGATTTTGACTCAAAAATTTAATTTTTTCTCAGATAATTGATAGTTTTTTTAGTAAAAATATGGACACCTGTCACATAAAAATATCACTCATTCATTGGTTTCCTCACTAGACTGATTTATTCCCATAATCCTGTAAAGGATAAAGTGAGTTATTGGAAAATGGGTGTATAGATGAATTATTGTCAGGAACACTAATTTATGGTTCTCCAAAAAATTAAATAACATTTTTATGTGTTGAAATTGGTCTACTTCATTTCATTGAATCTCATTTCGTCGAAATTTCATTTCACTGAAAGTTCATTACATCGACAAGCATTTGCCCCCTTCCGCAATATTGTGCGACCCCGGAGTTGATATATATAGTTAGGGGGGGTGTGGGGGGCACAGCCCCCCCACCTAAAATGCTTGTCGATGTAATGAACTTTCAGTGAAATTAAATTTTGACAAAATGAGATTCAATGAAATGAAGTAGACCCGTTGAAATGTGGCAATTATACGTATTTTTAAAAGTTATTTCTGATCTTTACCACACATCTTATGTAATTTTTTTAATAAAACTTAACACATATTCTAGATACAGAGCAGTAAATAAAGCAAGCCGAGATATAATAAAAGTAATAAACATGAAAAGATATACAGGCTGCAGTGAATGAGTGCTCTGACCCAAAATGCCAAATGTCATGAACATCCTATCTTTTTCCAGTACAGTCCAAATTTAAGCTTTACTATTATTTTTCATAGAAAAAAGGAAAATGGGTGTCCTTGTTAACAATTACTGGCTTTAGAAAATGTGGACTAATTTAAGTTTGCTTATTCAATTAATTTTCTAAATCCGGATTGCTAATATTTTGAAAAGTGTCCCTGATATGGGGCCTTTGTTCTTTATGATTGTTAAACCCGACCCAGATTCTGCAACTAAAAGGTTAAAAGTTATGGACATAGGAATAAACTCAAATAAATCCACAAATTCAGTGGTAGACATCTGTCTTACTTCAGGACTATTTTTAAATATTTAATAGAAAATATGATGTGAAAGAAGGAATAAATCCACATTGTTCTTGTTTATGTTATCCTGTAATAATGGAAGAGGAAACAGCTATAAGAGAAAAATAGAAATATCTGTACGTTTACCTAGGGTTTGGTGTATCATACACATTCTTTTAGGTCAAAGCTACCCTCTGTTACATTGTGCTGAAAGTACAATAGGAAAATAACAGTGATAGCTATAAGAGAAAAATAGAAATATCTGTACATTTACCTAGGGTTTGGTGTATCATACACATTCTTTTAGGTCAAAGCTACCCTCTGTTACATTGTGCTGAAAGTACAACAGTAAAATAACAGTGATAGCTATAAGAGAAAAATAGAAATATCTGTACTTTTACCTAGGGTTTGGTGTATCATACACATTCTTTTAGGTCAAAGCTACCCTCTGTTACATTGTGCTGAAAGTACAACAGTAAAATAACAGTGATAGCTATAAGAGAAAAATAGAAATATCTATACGTTTACCTAGGGTTTGGTGTATCATACACATTCTTTTAGGTCAAAGCTACCCTCTGTTACATTGTGCTGAAAGTACAATAGTAAAATAACAGTGATAGCTATAAGAGAAAAATAGAAATATCTGTACGTTTACCTAGGGTTTGGTGTATCATACACATTCTTTTAGGTCAAAGCTACCCTCTGTTACATTGTGCTGAAAGTACAATAGTAAAATAACAGTGATAGCTATAAGAGAAAAATAGAAATATCTGTACGTTTACCTAGGGTTTGGTGTATCATACACATTCTTTTAGGTCAAAGCTACACTCTGTTACATTGTGCTGAAAGTACAACAGTAAAATAACAGTGATAGCTATAAGAGAAAAATAGAAATATCTGTACTTTTACCTAGGGTTTGGTGTATCATACACATTCTTTTAGGTCAAAGCTACCCTCTGTTACATTGTGCTGAAAGTACAACAGTAAAATAACAGTGATAGCTATAAGAGAAAAATAGAAATATCTGTACGTTTACCTAGGGTTTGGTGTATCATACACATTCTTTTAGGTCAAAGCTACCCTCTGTTACATTGTGCTGAAAGTACAATAGTAAAATAACAGTGATAGCTATAAGAGAAAAATAGAAATATCTGTACGTTTACCTAGGGTTTGGTGTATCATACACATTCTTTTAGGTCAAAGCTACCCTCTGTTACATTGTGCTGAAAGTACAATAGTAAAATAACAGTGATAGCTATAAGAGAAAAATAGAAATATCTGTACGTTTACCTAGGGTTTGGTGTATCATACACATTCTTTTAGGTCAAAGCTACCCTCTGTTACATTGTGCTGAAAGTACAATAGTAAAATAACAGTGATAGCTATAAGAGAAAAATAGAAATATCTGTACATTTACCTAGGGTTTGGTGTATCATACACATTCTTTTAGGTCAAAGCTACCCTCTGTTACATTGTGCTGAAAGTACAATAGTAAAATAACAGTGATAGCTATAAGAGAAAAATAGAAATATCTGTACGTTTACCTAGGGTTTGGTGTATCATACACATTCTTTTAGGTCAAAGCTACCCTCTGTTACATTGTGCTGAAAGTACAATAGTAAAATAAC
Source organism: Protopterus annectens (assembly GCF_019279795.1). Classification (NCBI taxonomy): domain Eukaryota; kingdom Metazoa; phylum Chordata; order Ceratodontiformes; family Protopteridae; genus Protopterus; species Protopterus annectens. Next base: position 47,299,943 of record NC_056730.1, on the reverse strand, counting down.
AGTGATAGCTATAAGAGAAAAATAGAAATATCTGTACGTTTACCTAGGGTTTGGTGTATCATACACATTCTTTTAGGTCAAAGCTACCCTCTGTTACATTGTGCTGAAAGTACAATAGTAAAATAACAGTGATAGCTATAAGAGAAAAATAGAAATATCTGTACGTTTACCTAGGGTTTGGTGTATCATACACATTCCTTTAGGTCAAAGCTACCCTCTGTTACATTGTGCTGAAAGTACAATAGTAAAATAACAGTGATAGCTATAAGAGAAAAATAGAAATATCTATACGTTTACCTAGGGTTTGGTGTATCATACACATTCTTTTAGGTCAAAGCTACCCTCTGTTACATTGTGCTGAAAGTACAATAGGAAAATAACAGTGATAGCTATAAGAGAAAAATAGAAATATCTGTACGTTTACCTAGGGTTTGGTGTATCATACACATTCTTTTAGGTCAAAGCTACCCTCTGTTACATTGTGCTGAAAGTACAATAGTAAAATAACAATGATAGCTATAAGAGTAAAATACAAATATCTGTACTTTTACCTAGGGTTTGGTGTATCATACACATTCTTTTAGGTCAAAGCTACACTCTGTTACATTGTGCTGAAAGTACAATAGTAAAATAACAGTGATAGCTATAAGAGAAAAATAGAAATATCTGTACGTTTACCTAGGGTTTGGTGTATCATACACATTCTTTTAGGTCAAATCTACCCTCTGTTACATTGTGCTGAAAGTACAATAGTAAAATAACAGTGATAGCTATAAGAGAAATATAGAAATATCTGTATGTTTACCTAGGGTTTGGTGTATCATACACATTGTTTGAGGTCAAAACTACCCTCTGTTACATTGTGCTGAAAGTACAATAGTAAAATAACAATGATAGCTATAAGAGAAAAATAGAAATATCTGTGCGTTTACCTAGAGTTTGGTGTATCATACACATTCTTTTAGGTCAAAGCTACCCTCTGTTACATTGTGCTGAAAGTACAACAGTAAAATAACAGTGATAGCTATAAGAGAAAAATAGAAATATCTGTATGTTTACCTAGGGTTTGGTGTATCATACGCATTCTTTTAGGTCAAAGCTACCCTCTGTTACATTGTGCTGAAAGTACAATAGTAAAATAACAGTGATAGCTATAAGAGAAAAATAGAAATATCTGTACTTTTACCTAGGGTTTGGTGTATCATACACATTCTTTTAGGTCAAAGCTACCCTCTGTTACATTGTGCTGAAAGTACAATAGTAAAATAACAGTGATAGCTATAAGAGAAAAATAGAAATATCTGTACGTTTACCTAGGGTTTGGTGTATCATACACATTCTTTTAGGTCAAAGCTACCCTCTGTTACATTGTGCTGAAAGTACAATAGTAAAATAACAGTGATAGCTATAAGAGAAAAATAGAAATATCTGTACGTTTACCTAGGGTTTGGTGTATCATACACATTCTTTTAGGTCAAAGCTACCCTCTGTTACATTGTGCTGAAAGTACAACAGTAAAATAACAGTGATAGCTATAAGAGAAAAATAGAAATATCTGTATGTTTACCTAGGGTTTGGTGTATCATACACATTCTTTTAGGTCAAAGCTACCCTCTGTTACATTGTGCTGAAAGTACAATAGTAAAATAACAGTGATAGCTATAAGAGAAAAATAGAAATATCTGTACGTTTACCTAGGGTTTGGTGTATCATACACATTCTTTTAGGTCAAAGCTACCCTCTGTTACATTGTGCTGAAAGTACAATAGTAAAATAACAGTGATAGCTATAAGAGAAAAATAGAAATATCTGTACGTTTACCTAGGGTTTGGTGTATCATACACATTCTTTTAGGTCAAAGCTACCCTCTGTTACATTGTGCTGAAAGTACAATAGTAAAATAACAGTGATAGCTATAAGAGAAAAATAGAAATATCTGTACGTTTACCTAGGGTTTGGTGTATCATACACATTCTTTTAGGTCAAAGCTACCCTCTGTTACATTGTGCTGAAAGTACAATAGTAAAATAACAGTGATAGCTATAAGAGAAAAATAGAAATATCTGTATGTTTACCTAGGGTTTGGTGTATCATACACATTCTTTTAGGTCAAAGCTACCCTCTGTTACATTGTGCTGAAAGTACAATAGTAAAATAACAGTGATAGCTATAAGAGAAAAATAGAAATATCTGTACGTTTACCTAGGGTTTGGTGTATCATACACATTCTTTTAGGTCAAAGCTACCCTCTGTTACATTGTGCTGAAAGTACAATAGTAAAATAACAGTGATAGCTATAAGAGAAAAATAGAAATATCTGTATGTTTACCTAGGGTTTGGTGTATCATACACATTCTTTTAGGTCAAAGCTACCCTCTGTTACATTGTGCTGAAAGTACAATAGTAAAATAACAGTGATAGCTATAAGAGAAAAATAGAAATATCTGTACTTTTACCTAGGGTTTGGTGTATCATACACATTCTTTTAGGTCAAAGCTACCCTCTGTTACATTGTGCTGAAAGTACAATAGTAAAATAACAGTGATAGCTATAAGAGAAAAATAGAAATATCTGTACGTTTACCTAGGGTTTGGTGTATCATACACATTCTTTTAGGTCAAAGCTACCCTCTGTTACATTGTGCTGAAAGTACAATAGTAAAATAACAGTGATAGCTATAAGAGAAAAATAGAAATATCTGTACTTTTACCTAGGGTTTGGTGTATCATACACATTCTTTTAGGTCAAAGCTACCCTCTGTTACATTGTGCTGAAAGTACAATAGTAAAATAACAGTGATAGCTATAAGAGAAAAATAGAAATATCTGTACGTTTACCTAGGGTTTGGTGTATCATACACATTCTTTTAGGTCAAAGCTACCCTCTGTTACATTGTGCTGAAAGTACAATAGTAAAATAACAGTGATAGCTATAAGAGAAAAATAGAAATATCTGTACTTTTACCTAGGGTTTGGTGTATCATACACATTCTTTTAGGTCAAAGCTACCCTCTGTTACATTGTGCTGAAAGTACAATAGTAAAATAACAGTGATAGCTATAAGAGAAAAATAGAAATATCTGTACGTTTACCTAGGGTTTGGTGTATCATACACATTCTTTTAGGTCAAAGCTACCCTCTGTTACATTGTGCTGAAAGTACAATAGTAAAATAACAGTGATAGCTATAAGAGAAAAATAGAAATATCTGTACTTTTACCTAGGGTTTGGTGTATCATACACATTCTTTTAGGTCAAAGCTACCCTCTGTTACATTGTGCTGAAAGTACAATAGTAAAATAACAGTGATAGCTATAAGAGAAAAATAGAAATATCTGTACGTTTACCTAGGGTTTGGTGTATCATACACATTCTTTTAGGTCAAAGCTACCCTCTGTTACATTGTGCTGAAAGTACAATAGTAAAATAACAGTGATAGCTATAAGAGAAAAATAGAAATATCTGTATGTTTACCTAGGGTTTGGTGTATCATACACATTCTTTTAGGTCAAAGCTACCCTCTGTTACATTGTGCTGAAAGTACAATAGTAAAATAACAGTGATAGCTATAAGAGAAAAATAGAAATATCTGTACTTTTACCTAGGGTTTGGTGTATCATACACATTCTTTTAGGTCAAAGCTACCCTCTGTTACATTGTGCTGAAAGTACAATAGTAAAATAACAGTGATAGCTATAAGAGAAAAATAGAAATATCTGTACGTTTACCTAGGGTTTGGTGTATCATACACATTCTTTTAGGTCAAAGCTACCCTCTGTTACATTGTGCTGAAAGTACAATAGTAAAATAACAGTGATAGCTATAAGAGAAAAATAGAAATATCTGTACGTTTACCTAGGGTTTGGTGTATCATACACATTCTTTTAGGTCAAAGCTACCCTCTGTTACATTGTGCTGAAAGTACAATAGTAAAATAACAGTGATAGCTATAAGAGAAAAATAGAAATATCTGTATGTTTACCTAGGGTTTGGTGTATCATACACATTCTTTTAGGTCAAAGCTACCCTCTGTTACATTGTGCTGAAAGTACAATAGTAAAATAACAGTGATAGCTATAAGAGAAAAATAGAAATATCTGTACGTTTACCTAGGGTTTGGTGTATCATACACATTCTTTTAGGTCAAAGCTACCCTCTGTTACATTGTGCTGAAAGTACAATAGTAAAATAACAGTGATAGCTATAAGAGAAAAATAGAAATATCTGTACGTTTACCTAGGGTTTGGTGTATCATACACATTCTTTTAGGTCAAAGCTACCCTCTGTTACATTGTGCTGAAAGTACAATAGTAAAATAACAGTGATAGCTATAAGAGAAAAATAGAAATATCTGTACGTTTACCTAGGGTTTGGTGTATCATACACATTCTTTTAGGTCAAAGCTACCCTCTGTTACATTGTGCTGAAAGTACAATAGTAAAATAACAGTGATAGCTATAAGAGAAAAATAGAAATATCTGTACTTTTACCTAGGGTTTGGTGTATCATACACATTCTTTTAGGTCAAAGCTACCCTCTGTTACATTGTGCTGAAAGTACAATAGTAAAATAACAGTGATAGCTATAAGAGAAAAATAGAAATATCTGTACGTTTACCTAGGGTTTGGTGTATCATACACATTCTTTTAGGTCAAAGCTACCCTCTGTTACATTGTGCTGAAAGTACAATAGTAAAATAACAGTGATAGCTATAAGAGAAAAATAGAAATATCTGTACGTTTACCTAGGGTTTGGTGTATCATACACATTCTTTTAGGTCAAAGCTACCCTCTGTTACATTGTGCTGAAAGTACAATAGTAAAATAACAGTGATAGCTATAAGAGAAAAATAGAAATATCTGTACGTTTACCTAGGGTTTGGTGTATCATACACATTCTTTTAGGTCAAAGCTACCCTCTGTTACATTGTGCTGAAAGTACAATAGTAAAATAACAGTGATAGCTATAAGAGAAAAATAGAAATATCTGTACTTTTACCTAGGGTTTGGTGTATCATACACATTCTTTTAGGTCAAAGCTACCCTCTGTTACATTGTGCTGAAAGTACAATAGTAAAATAACAGTGATAGCTATAAGAGAAAAATAGAAATATCTGTACGTTTACCTAGGGTTTGGTGTATCATACACATTCTTTTAGGTCAAAGCTACCCTCTGTTACATTGTGCTGAAAGTACAATAGTAAAATAACAGTGATAGCTATAAGAGAAAAATAGAAATATCTGTACGTTTACCTAGGGTTTGGTGTATCATACACATTCTTTTAGGTCAAAGCTACCCTCTGTTACATTGTGCTGAAAGTACAATAGTAAAATAACAGTGATAGCTATAAGAGAAAAATAGAAATATCTGTACGTTTACCTAGGGTTTGGTGTATCATACACATTCTTTTAGGTCAAAGCTACCCTCTGTTACATTGTGCTGAAAGTACAATAGTAAAATAACAGTGATAGCTATAAGAGAAAAATAGAAATATCTGTACGTTTACCTAGGGTTTGGTGTATCATACACATTCTTTTAGGTCAAAGCTACCCTCTGTTACATTGTGCTGAAAGTACAATAGTAAAATAACAGTGATAGCTATAAGAGAAAAATAGAAATATCTGTACGTTTACCTAGGGTTTGGTGTATCATACACATTCTTTTAGGTCAAAGCTACCCTCTGTTACATTGTGCTGAAAGTACAATAGTAAAATAACAGTGATAGCTATAAGAGAAAAATAGAAATATCTGTACGTTTACCTAGGGTTTGGTGTATCATACACATTCTTTTAGGTCAAAGCTACCCTCTGTTACATTGTGCTGAAAGTACAATAGTAAAATAACAGTGATAGCTATAAGAGAAAAATAGAAATATCTGTACGTTTACCTAGGGTTTGGTGTATCATACACATTCTTTTAGGTCAAAGCTACCCTCTGTTACATTGTGCTGAAAGTACAATAGTAAAATAACAGTGATAGCTATAAGAGAAAAATAGAAATATCTGTACGTTTACCTAGGGTTTGGTGTATCATACACATTCTTTTAGGTCAAAGCTACCCTCTGTTACATTGTGCTGAAAGTACAATAGTAAAATAACAGTGATAGCTATAAGAGAAAAATAGAAATATCTGTACGTTTACCTAGGGTTTGGTGTATCATACACATTCTTTTAGGTCAAAGCTACCCTCTGTTACATTGTGCTGAAAGTACAATAGTAAAATAACAGTGATAGCTATAAGAGAAAAATAGAAATATCTGTACTTTTACCTAGGGTTTGGTGTATCATACACATTCTTTTAGGTCAAAGCTACCCTCTGTTACATTGTGCTGAAAGTACAATAGTAAAATAACAGTGATAGCTATAAGAGAAAAATAGAAATATCTGTACTTTTACCTAGGGTTTGGTGTATCATACACATTCTTTTAGGTCAAAGCTACCCTCTGTTACATTGTGCTGAAAGTACAATAGTAAAATAACAGTGATAGCTATAAGAGAAAAATAGAAATATCTGTACGTTTACCTAGGGTTTGGTGTATCATACACATTCTTTTAGGTCAAAGCTACCCTCTGTTACATTGTGCTGAAAGTACAATAGTAAAATAACAGTGATAGCTATAAGAGAAAAATAGAAATATCTGTACGTTTACCTAGGGTTTGGTGTATCATACACATTCTTTTAGGTCAAAGCTACCCTCTGTTACATTGTGCTGAAAGTACAATAGTAAAATAACAGTGATAGCTATAAGAGAAAAATAGAAATATCTGTACGTTTACCTAGGGTTTGGTGTATCATACACATTCTTTTAGGTCAAAGCTACCCTCTGTTACATTGTGCTGAAAGTACAATAGTAAAATAACAGTGATAGCTATAAGAGAAAAATAGAAATATCTGTACGTTTACCTAGGGTTTGGTGTATCATACACATTCTTTTAGGTCAAAGCTACCCTCTGTTACATTGTGCTGAAAGTACAATAGTAAAATAACAGTGATAGCTATAAGAGAAAAATAGAAATATCTGTACGTTTACCTAGGGTTTGGTGTATCATACACATTCTTTTAGGTCAAAGCTACCCTCTGTTACATTGTGCTGAAAGTACAATAGTAAAATAACAGTGATAGCTATAAGAGAAAAATAGAAATATCTGTACGTTTACCTAGGGTTTGGTGTATCATACACATTCTTTTAGGTCAAAGCTACCCTCTGTTACATTGTGCTGAAAGTACAATAGTAAAATAACAGTGATAGCTATAAGAGAAAAATAGAAATATCTGTATGTTTACCTAGGGTTTGGTGTATCATACACATTCTTTTAGGTCAAAGCTACCCTCTGTTACATTGTGCTGAAAGTACAATAGTAAAATAACAGTGATAGCTATAAGAGAAAAATAGAAATATCTGTACGTTTACCTAGGGTTTGGTGTATCATACACATTCTTTTAGGTCAAAGCTACCCTCTGTTACATTGTGCTGAAAGTACAATAGTAAAATAACAGTGATAGCTATAAGAGAAAAATAGAAATATCTGTACGTTTACCTAGGGTTTGGTGTATCATACACATTCTTTTAGGTCAAAGCTACCCTCTGTTACATTGTGCTGAAAGTACAATAGTAAAATAACAGTGATAGCTATAAGAGAAAAATAGAAATATCTGTACGTTTACCTAGGGTTTGGTGTATCATACACATTCTTTTAGGTCAAAGCTACCCTCTGTTACATTGTGCTGAAAGTACAATAGTAAAATAACAGTGATAGCTATAAGAGAAAAATAGAAATATCTGTATGTTTACCTAGGGTTTGGTGTATCATACACATTCTTTTAGGTCAAAGCTACCCTCTGTTACATTGTGCTGAAAGTACAATAGTAAAATAACAGTGATAGCTATAAGAGAAAAATAGAAATATCTGTACGTTTACCTAGGGTTTGGTGTATCATACACATTCTTTTAGGTCAAAGCTACCCTCTGTTACATTGTGCTGAAAGTACAATAGTAAAATAACAGTGATAGCTATAAGAGAAAAATAGAAATATCTGTACGTTTACCTAGGGTTTGGTGTATCATACACATTCTTTTAGGTCAAAGCTACCCTCTGTTACATTGTGCTGAAAGTACAATAGTAAAATAACAGTGATAGCTATAAGAGAAAAATAGAAATATCTGTACGTTTACCTAGGGTTTGGTGTATCATACACATTCTTTTAGGTCAAAGCTACCCTCTGTTACATTGTGCTGAAAGTACAATAGTAAAATAACAGTGATAGCTATAAGAGAAAAATAGAAATATCTGTACGTTTACCTAGGGTTTGGTGTATCATACACATTCTTTTAGGTCAAAGCTACCCTCTGTTACATTGTGCTGAAAGTACAATAGTAAAATAACAGTGATAGCTATAAGAGAAAAATAGAAATATCTGTACGTTTACCTAGGGTTTGGTGTATCATACACATTCTTTTAGGTCAAAGCTACCCTCTGTTACATTGTGCTGAAAGAACAATAGTAAAATAACAGTGATAGCTATAAGAGAAAAATAGAAATATCTGTATGTTTACCTAGGGTTTGGTGTATCATACACATTCTTTTAGGTCAAAGCTACCCTCTGTTACATTGTGCTGAAAGTACAATAGTAAAATAACAGTGATAGCTATAAGAGAAAAATAGAAATATCTGTACGTTTACCTAGGGTTTGGTGTATCATACACATTCTTTTAGGTCAAAGCTACCCTCTGTTACATTGTGCTGAAAGTACAATAGTAAAATAACAGTGATAGCTATAAGAGAAAAATAGAAATATCTGTATGTTTACCTAGGGTTTGGTGTATCATACACATTCTTTTAGGTCAAAGCTACCCTCTGTTACATTGTGCTGAAAGTACAATAGTAAAATAACAGTGATAGCTATAAGAGAAAAATAGAAATATCTGTACGTTTACCTAGGGTTTGGTGTATCATACACATTCTTTTAGGTCAAAGCTACCCTCTGTTACATTGTGCTGAAAGTACAATAGTAAAATAACAGTGATAGCTATAAGAGAAAAATAGAAATATCTGTACGTTTACCTAGGGTTTGGTGTATCATACACATTCTTTTAGGTCAAAGCTACCCTCTGTTACATTGTGCTGAAAGTACAATAGTAAAATAACAGTGATAGCTATAAGAGAAAAATAGAAATATCTGTACGTTTACCTAGGGTTTGGTGTATCATACACATTCTTTTAGGTCAAAGCTACCCTCTGTTACATTGTGCTGAAAGTACAATAGTAAAATAACAGTGATAGCTATAAGAGAAAAATAGAAATATCTGTACGTTTACCTAGGGTTTGGTGTATCATACACATTCTTTTAGGTCAAAGCTACCCTCTGTTACATTGTGCTGAAAGTACAATAGTAAAATAACAGTGATAGCTATAAGAGAAAAATAGAAATATCTGTACGTTTACCTAGGGTTTGGTGTATCATACACATTCTTTTAGGTCAAAGCTACCCTCTGTTACATTGTGCTGAAAGTACAATAGTAAAATAACAGTGATAGCTATAAGAGAAAAATAGAAATATCTGTACGTTTACCTAGGGTTTGGTGTATCATACACATTCTTTTAGGTCAAAGCTACCCTCTGTTACATTGTGCTGAAAGTACAATAGTAAAATAACAGTGATAGCTATAAGAGAAAAATAGAAATATCTGTACGTTTACCTAGGGTTTGGTGTATCATACACATTCTTTTAGGTCAAAGCTACCCTCTGTTACATTGTGCTGAAAGTACAATAGTAAAATAACAGTGATAGCTATAAGAGAAAAATAGAAATATCTGTACGTTTACCTAGGGTTTGGTGTATCATACACATTCTTTTAGGTCAAAGCTACCCTCTGTTACATTGTGCTGAAAGTACAATAGTAAAATAACAGTGATAGCTATAAGAGAAAAATAGAAATATCTGTACGTTTACCTAGGGTTTGGTGTATCATACACATTCTTTTAGGTCAAAGCTACCCTCTGTTACATTGTGCTGAAAGTACAATAGTAAAATAACAGTGATAGCTATAAGAGAAAAATAGAAATATCTGTACGTTTACCTAGGGTTTGGTGTATCATACACATTCTTTTAGGTCAAAGCTACCCTCTGTTACATTGTGCTGAAAGTACAATAGTAAAATAACAGTGATAGCTATAAGAGAAAAATAGAAATATCTGTATGTTTACCTAGGGTTTGGTGTATCATACACATTCTTTTAGGTCAAAGCTACCCTCTGTTACATTGTGCTGAAAGTACAATAGTAAAATAACAGTGATAGCTATAAGAGAAAAATAGAAATATCTGTACGTTTACCTAGGGTTTGGTGTATCATACACATTCTTTTAGGTCAAAGCTACCCTCTGTTACATTGTGCTGAAAGTACAATAGTAAAATAACAGTGATAGCTATAAGAGAAAAATAGAAATATCTGTACGTTTACCTAGGGTTTGGTGTATCATACACATTCTTTTAGGTCAAAGCTACCCTCTGTTACATTGTGCTGAAAGTACAATAGTAAAATAACAGTGATAGCTATAAGAGAAAAATAGAAATATCTGTACGTTTACCTAGGGTTTGGTGTATCATACACATTCTTTTAGGTCAAAGCTACCCTCTGTTACATTGTGCTGAAAGTACAATAGTAAAATAACAGTGATAGCTATAAGAGAAAAATAGAAATATCTGTACGTTTACCTAGGGTTTGGTGTATCATACACATTCTTTTAGGTCAAAGCTACCCTCTGTTACATTGTGCTGAAAGTACAATAGTAAAATAACAGTGATAGCTATAAGAGAAAAATAGAAATATCTGTACGTTTACCTAGGGTTTGGTGTATCATACACATTCTTTTAGGTCAAAGCTACCCTCTGTTACATTGTGCTGAAAGTACAATAGTAAAATAACAGTGATAGCTATAAGAGAAAAATAGAAATATCTGTACGTTTACCTAGGGTTTGGTGTATCATACACATTCTTTTAGGTCAAAGCTACCCTCTGTTACATTGTGCTGAAAGTACAATAGTAAAATAACAGTGATAGCTATAAGAGAAAAATAGAAATATCTGTACGTTTACCTAGGGTTTGGTGTATCATACACATTCTTTTAGGTCAAAGCTACCCTCTGTTACATTGTGCTGAAAGTACAATAGTAAAATAACAGTGATAGCTATAAGAGAAAAATAGAAATATCTGTATGTTTACCTAGGGTTTGGTGTATCATACACATTCTTTTTAGGTCAAAGCTACCCTCTGTTACATTGTGCTGAAAGTACAATAGTAAAATAACAGTGATAGCTATAAGAGAAAAATAGAAATATCTGTACGTTTACCTAGGGTTTGGTGTATCATACACATTCTTTTAGGTCAAAGCTACCCTCTGTTACATTGTGCTGAAAGTACAATAGTAAAATAACAGTGATAGCTATAAGAGAAAAATAGAAATATCTGTACGTTTACCTAGGGTTTGGTGTATCATACACATTCTTTTAGGTCAAAGCTACCCTCTGTTACATTGTGCTGAAAGTACAATAGTAAAATAACAGTGATAGCTATAAGAGAAAAATAGAAATATCTGTACGTTTACCTAGGGTTTGGTGTATCATACACATTCTTTTAGGTCAAAGCTACCCTCTGTTACATTGTGCTGAAAGTACAATAGTAAAATAACAGTGATAGCTATAAGAGAAAAATAGAAATATCTGTACGTTTACCTAGGGTTTGGTGTATCATACACATTCTTTTAGGTCAAAGCTACCCTCTGTTACATTGTGCTGAAAGTACAATAGTAAAATAACAGTGATAGCTATAAGAGAAAAATAGAAATATCTGTACGTTTACCTAGGGTTTGGTGTATCATACACATTCTTTTAGGTCAAAGCTACCCTCTGTTACATTGTGCTGAAAGTACAATAGTAAAATAACAGTGATAGCTATAAGAGAAAAATAGAAATATCTGTACGTTTACCTAGGGTTTGGTGTATCATACACATTCTTTTAGGTCAAAGCTACCCTCTGTTACATTGTGCTGAAAGTACAATAGTAAAATAACAGTGATAGCTATAAGAGAAAAATAGAAATATCTGTACGTTTACCTAGGGTTTGGTGTATCATACACATTCTTTTAGGTCAAAGCTACCCTCTGTTACATTGTGCTGAAAGTACAATAGTAAAATAACAGTGATAGCTATAAGAGAAAAATAGAAATATCTGTACGTTTACCTAGGGTTTGGTGTATCATACACATTCTTTTAGGTCAAAGCTACCCTCTGTTACATTGTGCTGAAAGTACAATAGTAAAATAACAGTGATAGCTATAAGAGAAAAATAGAAATATCTGTACGTTTACCTAGGGTTTGGTGTATCATACACATTCTTTTAGGTCAAAGCTACCCTCTGTTACATTGTGCTGAAAGTACAATAGTAAAATAACAGTGATAGCTATAAGAGAAAAATAGAAATATCTGTACGTTTACCTAGGGTTTGGTGTATCATACACATTCTTTTAGGTCAAAGCTACCCTCTGTTACATTGTGCTGAAAGTACAATAGTAAAATAACAGTGATAGCTATAAGAGAAAAATAGAAATATCTGTACGTTTACCTAGGGTTTGGTGTATCATACACATTCTTTTAGGTCAAAGCTACCCTCTGTTACATTGTGCTGAAAGTACAATAGTAAAATAACAGTGATAGCTATAAGAGAAAAATAGAAATATCTGTACGTTTACCTAGGGTTTGGTGTATCATACACATTCTTTTAGGTCAAAGCTACCCTCTGTTACATTGTGCTGAAAGTACAATAGTAAAATAACAGTGATAGCTATAAGAGAAAAATAGAAATATCTGTACGTTTACCTAGGGTTTGGTGTATCATACACATTCTTTTAGGTCAAAGCTACCCTCTGTTACATTGTGCTGAAAGTACAATAGTAAAATAACAGTGATAGCTATAAGAGAAAAATAGAAATATCTGTACGTTTACCTAGGGTTTGGTGTATCATACACATTCTTTTAGGTCAAAGCTACCCTCTGTTACATTGTGCTGAAAGTACAATAGTAAAATAACAGTGATAGCTATAAGAGAAAAATAGAAATATCTGTACGTTTACCTAGGGTTTGGTGTATCATACACATTCTTTTTAGGTCAAAGCTACCCTCTGTTACATTGTGCTGAAAGTACAATAGTAAAATAACAGTGATAGCTATAAGAGAAAAATAGAAATATCTGTACGTTTACCTAGGGTTTGGTGTATCATACACATTCTTTTAGGTCAAAGCTACCCTCTGTTACATTGTGCTGAAAGTACAATAGTAAAATAACAGTGATAGCTATAAGAGAAAAATAGAAATATCTGTACGTTTACCTAGGGTTTGGTGTATCATACACATTCTTTTAGGTCAAAGCTACCCTCTGTTACATTGTGCTGAAAGTACAATAGTAAAATAACAGTGATAGCTATAAGAGAAAAATAGAAATATCTGTACGTTTACCTAGGGTTTGGTGTATCATACACATTCTTTTAGGTCAAAGCTACCCTCTGTTACATTGTGCTGAAAGTACAATAGTAAAATAACAGTGATAGCTATAAGAGAAAAATAGAAATATCTGTACGTTTACCTAGGGTTTGGTGTATCATACACATTCTTTTAGGTCAAAGCTACCCTCTGTTACATTGTGCTGAAAGTACAATAGTAAAATAACAGTGATAGCTATAAGAGAAAAATAGAAATATCTGTACGTTTACCTAGGGTTTGGTGTATCATACACATTCTTTTAGGTCAAAGCTACCCTCTGTTACATTGTGCTGAAAGTACAATAGTAAAATAACAGTGATAGCTATAAGAGAAAAATAGAAATATCTGTACGTTTACCTAGGGTTTGGTGTATCATACACATTCTTTTAGGTCAAAGCTACCCTCTGTTACATTGTGCTGAAAGTACAATAGTAAAATAACAGTGATAGCTATAAGAGAAAAATAGAAATATCTGTACGTTTACCTAGGGTTTGGTGTATCATACACATTCTTTTAGGTCAAAGCTACCCTCTGTTACATTGTGCTGAAAGTACAATAGTAAAATAACAGTGATAGCTATAAGAGAAAAATAGAAATATCTGTACGTTTACCTAGGGTTTGGTGTATCATACACATTCTTTTAGGTCAAAGCTACCCTCTGTTACATTGTGCTGAAAGTACAATAGTAAAATAACAGTGATAGCTATAAGAGAAAAATAGAAATATCTGTACGTTTACCTAGGGTTTGGTGTATCATACACATTCTTTTAGGTCAAAGCTACCCTCTGTTACATTGTGCTGAAAGTACAATAGTAAAATAACAGTGATAGCTATAAGAGAAAAATAGAAATATCTGTACGTTTACCTAGGGTTTGGTGTATCATACACATTCTTTTAGGTCAAAGCTACCCTCTGTTACATTGTGCTGAAAGTACAATAGTAAAATAACAGTGATAGCTATAAGAGAAAAATAGAAATATCTGTACGTTTACCTAGGGTTTGGTGTATCATACACATTCTTTTAGGTCAAAGCTACCCTCTGTTACATTGTGCTGAAAGTACAATAGTAAAATAACAGTGATAGCTATAAGAGAAAAATAGAAATATCTGTACGTTTACCTAGGGTTTGGTGTATCATACACATTCTTTTAGGTCAAAGCTACCCTCTGTTACATTGTGCTGAAAGTACAATAGTAAAATAACAGTGATAGCTATAAGAGAAAAATAGAAATATCTGTACGTTTACCTAGGGTTTGGTGTATCATACACATTCTTTTAGGTCAAAGCTACCCTCTGTTACATTGTGCTGAAAGTACAATAGTAAAATAACAGTGATAGCTATAAGAGAAAAATAGAAATATCTGTACGTTTACCTAGGGTTTGGTGTATCATACACATTCTTTTAGGTCAAAGCTACCCTCTGTTACATTGTGCTGAAAGTACAATAGTAAAATAACAGTGATAGCTATAAGAGAAAAATAGAAATATCTGTACGTTTACCTAGGGTTTGGTGTATCATACACATTCTTTTAGGTCAAAGCTACCCTCTGTTACATTGTGCTGAAAGTACAATAGTAAAATAACAGTGATAGCTATAAGAGAAAAATAGAAATATCTGTACGTTTACCTAGGGTTTGGTGTATCATACACATTCTTTTAGGTCAAAAAAAAAAA
>NC_056730.1:47224937-47279937 GCF_019279795.1 Protopterus annectens | reverse complement strand
TTAATATTGGATATAGCCGATTATTTGTAAGTTAAATGTGTAAGACTTTCAACTAGATTGAAGGACATTTTGGTTAAACAACAGCTTCAAAAGTCTGCACGTTGTGTTCATTTTTGAAGGGAGGGAGGCTTATTCGTTGCATAGATTTTTCCTAACTCCAGAACAATGTCACTATGCTTTTATTCTTAATAACCTTGATGTTTAAATTTTCTGATTACATTTGTAAGGAATGCAGACGAAACAGAGGGAGCATTTTCTTAATCAACTATTGTGAAAGTAGGCTTGCTTAGAACTATCCAGTTACAGTGCATTATTTTGTATTTTTATGTTTCAATTTCATAAACTGGACTATGGACCTTGTGGCTCAGTCTTTGTACTAAGTGAACTTGATGCTTAGGTTTTATTTACTTATTTGTTTATTCCATTTGTTAACCGGGCTAGTCTGGCTGTGCAGATGCCTAATTTCAATGGAGTCTTACACAGAAAAGCTCTACAGTTACAGTGTATGAAAAAGTTTCATTAACAATGTGAAAAAATGTCTGCCATGCTGTTTGATCCTCTAGGAGGCAACAGTCACCAACAGCCTGGTGATCATTGTCTGGGATTCTCCTGATTTCTGTTGTTGGCCCACACTGTGAATTGTATTAATCCAGCTCTCGGGGAGTGCATACATGCTTCCATACATACTGCTCCCTCATATAAAGCAAACAGCTTAAACAAGCCTTGTCATCCGCTCTCGTGATGGAATCCAACCCCTGCCCCTCCCCTCGATGTCAGCAAGCCAACAACATGTGCCCCTCTTCTACCTACCTCAGGTGAGCTCTATCACTGCTTGAGCTGATCCTTTATCCCAGGTCATCTACTGCAAAAGTCAAAGCTTTATCCGTCTTCGTCAACACAGCTGGCTGTTATAAGATACTTTAGTGCAAATTGATTTTAAAATGTTCAGCTTGAAATGAACCTCAGCTTTCAAAATCACAGCAAGGATGAGCAAAAATCATAGCAGAATTGCCAAGCTCATAGCAAACCAAAATTAGTTGCTGTGAAAATGTATACATTTAAATCTTACTGTACTGTCCACTAGATCATGTGGATGAGGCTGCTCATAGTGAACATCATGTCCTGAGTTTGATGATTAATTTGCACATTTTGCAGTGATCTAAAAGAAGCCTTTAGTAAACTGACTATTTTAAAGTAAGTTTTGTAAAATGTTTTTATTTATTTTTATTTTACAGTAATTTATTTTGTGTACTTGATTAAATGTCATTGACTTGGGCCTGGAGCACGTGGGGCAAGTCCTTTGTCCATATAAATAAGGCATTTTAAAAGTTGATTTTTTTTTTTTACCTTTTCTTATTATTGAAAGATTACAAGTGAACATGAAATAGGATTTTAGCTAGGCAATGGCTTTGGAGTAATATTATAGAATTTTTGTAAGAAAAATGTAATTAAGTGGGTAGTTGATGGCTCATGAGGATGTTACCATTTAAAGTGACAAATGTATTGTTAAAGGAGTGCAGATAAACCAAAAAGAAAGTTCAGCTACATGATCCACACACACATACACACACAATAGCTAAAAAGCTAGAGACATCAGCATACCAAGTTCATGCTCCTGGTATATCAGTGATTAACTTTTAAAGTCTAGGTGCAGCGAGTTTCCATTTGCACATGTAGTAGCATGATTTATCCAACTTCTGGATATAATCTAGTGACTTTTGTATATTCTGTTTGTCCCCCCTCTTTTTTTAAAGGATATTTAATCAAAATGCATTGCACTGTAGTACATGTGCAGTGCTTGTCTGAGATGGTAGAATCCTAGCTATAGGGGCTACTTGGCTTAATCATACCTCTTAACTGTACAGACGTTCACTGAATGTCCCTGATTTTGTCTCATATTTTTGTCATGCCCCTGCTACATGTGTCTACTTTGTTTCATTGAAAGCTCATTTCGCTGAATTTAAATTCACGCTGTCCAAATCGCTGAAAGCTCAAATTACTAAAAACTCATTTCACTGAAGTGAAGTACTGGCACTGTGCAGAGTACTGTAAGGCAAGTAAAAGGTATATGCCCTTTTTCTGACTGTAGTACAATCCTGGAGTTAGTATATATAGTTGGGGGGTGGAGGGCACAGACCCCCACTAGTTTTGTTTTATATTATATTTCACCGAAAGCTTCAAAATAATACATTTTAAACCATAGACATGCATACTTGCAACACCAATGAATACCTCTTTCCAGAAGACAATATATACTCAAACTAATTGATGGGGCCACACCCCCACACTCCCCCTAACTATATATACTAACTCCAGGATCGCACTATAGTGGCAAAAAGGGCATATACCTTTTACTTACCTTACAGTACTCAACACAGTGCCAGAACTTCACTTCAGTGAAATGAGATTCGGTGACATGCGTTTTCAGTAATTTGAGCTTTCAGCGATTTGGTCAGGGTGAATTGAAATTCAGTGAAATGAGCTTTTAATGAAACAAAGTAGACCCTGGTGCATACCTCTCAAAGCAGTACACTTGTGTAAGGTGAAGTTAAAACAACATAGATGCTCAAATAATCACTGCTGCCATAGCCTTAGCCATATGGATTATAGCTTGCCAAGGACATAATTCCCAGTCAGCTTCCAAAGATCCAGAACACCTTTCATGCATCCAAACTGTCAAGAAGCTCAAGCTGAGCTGACTAAGACAAATTTGAATGTGATGCCCTTCGGAGCTTTCATTCCAGCAGAAAGAGGGAGGCTGAGGCCTTAAAGGACAATGATAGGAATAACAATAAATAAATAAATGCCACACTCAACATAAAAAACACAGCAAAAAAACAAGCAGGATGGAATATATACTGCAGTAGTGATTATTTGAATATATCTGCTGTTACATTAAGCTAAGCTTACACAACAGTACTATGTTCTGCATATTGATCAATACTGCAATACCCTTAGCTATATGGGTAGATTAACATAGCTAACTATATTTGGGCGGAGGAAGGAGAAGGGTCCAGGAGCCCCTGCAGAATGGTTTTAACAAAGCCTGATTTAGACCTAGAGAAGGAATCCAGCTTATAGTGCTTTGTAAAGTATATACTGAGGACCAAGTAGCAGCTTCTATAACACTTCCAGAATCCATCCCATTCCAAAAAGCCATAGATGAAGCCAGGCCCCTAACAGAGTGGGCCTTGACCCTGCCTGGAATAGATTTGTCATGGTGAGTATAACAAGGGGTAATAGGTTTAGACAACTGTTTGGAAAAAGTCTGTTTTGACACAGGTTGTCCCTCTTGTTACCTTCACAAGAAATGAACAACTGAGCCAAAGATCTGAACAATTTAGTTTTGGCAAGATTGTACATGAGTTGTCTGTGGACATCCAAAGTAAGGAGCATACATTTCCTCTCTCATATTTTAGGTTCAGGAAAGAAAATGGGGAGATGGATAGCTTTGTTTATAATAAACTCTGATACTACTTTAGGCATGAAAGGATTCATTCTCAAAGAAACCCTGTCCCTATGGAAAATGACATTGGATTGATTAACCATAAGAGCTTACAAATCAGATACCCTTCTTGCAAATATCAGAGCAATCAGTGAAACTGTTTTCCATGTTAAAAACCTCAAGTTAACCAGATTAGCTGGTACAAATAATGCAAGTATTAGTTTCTCTAACACAAAATTAAGACCCAAGGAGAAACCACCATTTTACTTGGAGGCCTCATGCAAAACCCCTTTCAAGAACATTTTGACATGAGACTGCCTTGAAAGAGGAGGATCCATGAGCGGACATGTTGAAATGGCCAATAAATTAACTTTGATAGAAGAATAAGAAAGGCCATAGGATAGCAACTCACACAAATACGTTAAACCAGAGAACAACTAACCCGGAAATGGTGTTAATTATGTTAAAGCCTTTTCCATTTGCTAATATATGATGTCCTAGTAGCAGACGTTCTTGCATCCATTAGTACCTGCAGCACATCCTCAGAAAACAGGTGCCTAAAAGGAATCAAGACCCTATCATCCAAGCACTCAATTGAAAATGATTGATGTCTGGGGGATATCAGACTCCCCTGTATTTGTGTGAGTAGATCCATTCTGTAAGGAAGCTTGTGGTAATTTTCTCTGGCTATTTCCAAAAGAAAGGGAGAACAATAGTTGCCTGAGCCAATGGATATTAGTGGAAATGGTCAAAGGCATACAGAAACATTCCTCTATAAATAAATGAAAAGGCATCTGTCTCCCAGGCCTTCTTGCATGGAGTCATGGAACAAAATTTTACTAGCTGATTGTTCAGAAAGAAGTCAAAAATGTCTGCTTGAGGAACTCCTCACAGATGGATCAAATCTTGGAAGACTTCCTTAACTTGTTTCCATTTGTGAGGATCTGTCCTGGTCCTGCTCAGCTTCTCTGCCACATGTTTGATAAGTGTATTGAGCAGGACAAGCATCTCTTTGATGTTTATGTGGTTGCATCTGTCCTTGGTGTCCCTAACCCCCTGCACATTTATCCCTCCTGAAACTGCTCCCCAAGCAAGATCCTACGCACCTGTGGTGACCAACTACTTTGGAACAGGGAGGGAGAAGGGGAGACCTGGATTTAAGGATATCTTTTCTCTACATGAAAAGAAAAAAGAAAAAAGAAAAATCCTCATCTGACCAACACTAGTACTGTGATCTGAAAAGATAAAGAGTGTTGATGCTGGGACCAAAGAGATTTCAGTTATCACTGTATCTTTCTCATGTGGATTCTTGCCAGGTGTATCATGAGAATCACAGATGCCATGAGACCCTAAATCCTGAGGTATTCTCTCACAGTGACTGAAGTCTGAGTGTAAAACATTAAAACTAGATCTACATAAAGATCTATTTTTTTTCCTGTGGAAGAAAATCTCTGTGAACTGAGGTGTCCAGCTGATATCCCAGGAAAACAATCCTGTGTCAATAAAAACTTTTTAATGTTCTCTTGGAATCCATGCTTATTTAAGGGATCTATCACCCAAGAGACAGAGACTTCTGACATTTTGAAAAACTTCTGCAGATATGTAAGTCAGCAAATATGGAAAAATGTGGATACCCTGTAGCGAGCAATGAGCAATAACTGGAGCTTGACACCTTGTGAGCACTCTTGGTGCAGTGGATGGTCCAAGGGGTAAGGCAGAGAACTGATAATGCGATCTAGACACACAAAACTGTAAGAAACGCTGGAAGTTTGTATGAATAGGTATGAGATGATAAACATTGTTTAAGTCTAGTGTTACCAGGAAACCTGAAAGAGGAAGAGGTAACAGGTTATGAAGTGACATCAATTTGAAATTGGGCACTATCAAAAACAGGTTTAGGAAAGAAAGATCTAGAACTAGTCTCCAAGCATTTTCTTTCTTTGGCACTAGGAACATCCTTGAATAATACCCTGGAAAGGAGGAACTGGTTCTATCACTCCCTTGTCAGCATGGGATGAAGAACAAGTAGAAACAAAAGAATGTGGTTTGTAGAATAAGAAATTACCCCCCCCCCCCCCAGAAAGGAGGAATTTCCACACACTTCCATCTATAACCCTGCTAAATGATTTTCAGAACACATCTATCTGAAACAATCAGCAGCCAAGAAAAAAATGGAGATTTGGACTTTCTGAAAGAGAAAGGGGGCCAGGATGGGAGCAGTTCACAAGGTCTTTTGAATGGTCATTCAGATTTGTTGGACTGTTCTTGGTTTGGGGAGGTTTGAGACTTCTTTTTGGAACCCCTCCCCCTTGCCATTTCTTCTTAAATGTCTGTTTACCTACATTCTGTTGAGAATGTTTATTCTATTTTTTTTGCTTGGATGAGAAGGAAAATCCCATGGACAATTTGAAAAAGGAGAGCTGAAAAATCGTACAGATTCCCTGGACCATCTTACCCCTTTCATCACACTTTTTGATCACTTCTGTAGCACAGGGGCCAACCAGAAAATCTCTGTCTAAGGGAGAATTTAAAATCTCATTTTTTAAATCATCTGGAGGTTCTGGGAATGCAGCCAAGCAAACCTTAAAACAGTACTATTTGCCACAGGCCTGGAAGTAGCATGCGCAGAGGCATACAGATACAAAAACAATGAGTAGCAACCTGTGCAATGGAAGAAACTAACTTATTTAAAGCAGCTTGTTCTTTATAAAAATAAACTTTAGATAAAATATTCCTTGTACTTTCACAATTTGTCAGAACAATCTTTTACTTATGAGCCAAACAATTTAAAATTCTGAAAATCAAAGTTGCAGAACTATATACATTTTCCCCATACCAATCAATAATACCCCCATCTTTATTAGAAAGAACAGGATTGGCATTAACTAAGTGCTTAGCAGCAGTGGAGACAACTAAGGATATAGCTGCTGGATCAAGTTTGAGAATAATATATAAACATTTAAATGACTGAGAAACTTTATACACCCTGGGCCGGATTCACGAAGGGTTGCACGGAGTCTTAAAGTAGAGTAAGACTCCATGCAGCCATCATGTCCAACGAGCGATCCAGGAACAGCCTGTAGGAGCGTGTAAGAGAGCTCCTAAAACGGCTCTTACATGGACAGGGCAGGGATATGCAAATTATCTCAATTGCAGGCGAAAGGCATGCAAATGAGGTAGATTTGCTATTCAGGAAACCCGAACCTGTCCAAGTAAGAGCAGTGTTATTTGCAGAAATGTACTCAGTTGACAACTGAGTACCGTTCTGCAAATAGCAAAACGGAGCCATGACAGCTCCAAATAAAGATTGCATCCAGTGCAGGAAGCATGCCAATGGCCAAATATACGGCTATGTGAAATGTTTCCTGATGCAATATGAAAATAATAATAGTTTTTTTTTTTTCGCTGATTTCAGATGTTTAAGCGTAGCACAGCGCCGCGCAAACGGGGTGTGCTCTAAAACCCAGAATACTAAAAATTAAAACCCACAAATGTGGATTTTATTGAAATTGTTAATGTACAATGCAAGAGAATGGCAGGCTGAAGACAACATGGCCACCGAGTAGAGGTTGCTAAGGGGGGAAGCTCAGTCTAAGACATGTAACCAAGCATTAGTAGGCAATCCTATGTAAATTTATTTGAGCGTTAGGATAGTGAATCGCAAGTTTACATAGCAAATGAGCACAGTCAGTGGAGTGTAGGAGTAGGATATGGGGAGTAACAGAGTAGAAGATAGGTGACATCAAGAGGGGGGTATGTATGAAAGAAGTGAAGCTCATTGGAGCAGAGTGGCATGTGTCAGCTGTCATTCACACATCATGGAAAGAGGTGTGTCAACAGGTAGGCTAGGGAAAGGCAAGAAATGGAAGGTGTATGCCGTGAATAACACCAAAGTTTCTTGCTGAGCGGGTATGCACGCATGTGCGTGTGTGTAAACCTGAGTAAAACAGAGTGCATGCATGTAAGCGTGAGTGCACGCGTTTAAGCCGGAGTAAGCATGTATAAGGCTATTTAAAGAGTTGTAAGTGTGTTTGCACTGGTGTGCACATGTTTTAACCTGAATAAGCAAGTTTTAGTCCATGTAAGCATGTGTGCGTGCATGTTAGCTGCTGTGTGCATGTTTGCGCTTGTGTGTGCGCCCCCCCCCCCCGAGGAAACAGAAAGGAAAAAGGAAGCACAACAAATAGTAGGAAGCTACCACGGAGTACTAGCAGAGCTAGCAGGTGAAAACAATCAGAATCAGGCAATTACACAGGCAGTACACTAGACCAGCCCAGCCTAGCACTTAAAACTCTACAAACAACAGTCCATTATGTTTCTCACAACAGACACTGCAGTAAGCTAATAGAAGTGAAAACTGAAAAAGCTTTACTCAGACAAAGAAATGTTAGGGGCTGCCATTGCTGTTATAAGGTGACATATGCAACATGCTGAGGGTGGTGACAATGGAAATGCTGCTGGATAACCCACAGTGAGGAGACAGAGAAGAGTGTGCAGGCCCAGGGTAATCTACCAGGGGCTACAAGAGCTGGAGATAGTGGAGTGCTATAGAGTGGACAGACCTCCTGCAGCAAACTGTTGAGCTGTGCAGGCCATGCCTCACACACAGACCCAACAGAGGGGAACCCATCCCAGTGGAAACCAAGATATGTGATGGCCTAAGAATATTAGCAACAGGTACCTTCCAGAGACCAACTGGTGATATGATGGGGATATCACAGGCATCAGCATCCAGGGTACTGCACCAGTTCCTGGATGCCATGTCAGCACATGTTGGTGATCATGTATATTTCCCCAATTCCCATGAGGTATTGGCCAGCAATATGCGTCTCTTCCAGCAAATAGCAGAATACCCTGAGGTAGTGGGTGCAATAGACTGCATGCACATATGCATCAAACCACCAGCCGGCGAGCGGGGTAGGGTCTACTTCAACCGCAAGGGCTTCCCCTCCATCAACTCCCTGATGCCCAGGGCATAATACTGAATGTGTGTGCAGGCTGCCCTGGAAGCTACCATGATTCCCATATTTGGCATCTGACGCAGCTGTACCAGACATTTGCCAATGGGGACATTCCACATGGTCACCTAGTGGGGGATGCTGGCTATGCACTGGAGCCATGGCTGATGACACCCTTCAGAAACGCACACACACCTGAACAGGAAAGCCATAATGAGGCACACGCACAAACATGTAATGTAATAGAGCGTGTGTTTGGGCTGCTCAAGTCATGGTTCCAGTGCCTGGACACATCTGGTGGAGCCTTGCAGTACTCACCAACTACATGTACCCAAATTGTCATGGTATGTGCTATGCTACATAATATGATCCTGCGAAAATAGCTGCAACAGGACCAGCATAGGCCTGGGCCAAACAGCCCCCCACCATTGCCAAGGCCATCACAGGCAGAGCGTGACTCGGAGGAGGAACAACCTGAGCCTGCCCCAGTAGGCAGAAGGAAGCATGCCCAGTATGCTTTGGCCTTGGCAAAGAGGCAATGCATAGCACATACACTGGCTCAGTAGGAACTCTGGAAATGATACCTCTCTCTGACTCACATATATAGTAAAAGGGATGCCTAAGTTGACACTACCTGCTTTCAAACATGTACAGGGAGTGTAGTATGTGCATCCGACACAGGCAGCCCTGCAGCACCACCTAATGCATGATTGCCATGTGTTAAGCAATATAAAGCAGTGTTAAACAGCATTTACCACCATGTAGTATATGCAAACAAAATTGTGCACACCAACTAGCACAACTGTGGTCAATGTTCAGTAATATTGGGCAATGTCCAGCAATGTTGGTGAATATTGAGCAATGTTGGACAAGCCTGGTCTAAGTAGGGCATAGCTGAGAAAAAGCCAACATGCTCATATATTAACTGGCCCTTAAGCATATATGAAATTTGAAACCTTCCACCCCTAAGAGAGGGGTAAGGACAACAAAATATGTTGTACTGCTAATTAGAATTATCAGCTTACATGTCCAACGGACATGTGTACGAATTGGGAAGCTATGTATGGGGCGTAGTTTTTTTGTGGGAACAGATTGCCCTTTTATTTTATTTTTTTCAGGTGAGAGTAGAATGTGAGGTAGAGGAAGTAGGTATACTTGGGGAGGTAGGTTGGGGAGGTAAACAGACAACACAAACAAGACGCATACAGGGGTGGATTTGACACATGGGGTGGGTGAACACAATTGATGGGGAAGGATGTTTGGAAATCGCAAGCCCATGAGCCCACAGATGGTAACAGTGGAACTGAGATCCCCACCAATGGGCAGTCACCACTGCACCTTCACAGCCCTGATGGTGGCTGTGCTGAGGGCTGTGTAGGATGGGCAGGTTCACCCGAGAGACGCCTCGAGCTGGCATAGGGGATCAGCGACTGAACGCTGGATCTCCCTATGCACCACAGCCCAGACCCTAGAAAGGGTGACAGGTGGCCCTCCTCTGCCCATGCTTCATGGGGGAGATGAGCCCCATCCCCTGCAGCGCTTCCACACGAAGGTGGCACAGGACCAATGGAGGAGGGGAGCCCGGGCTGGGCACCAGAGCCGCTGGTGCCAGGTGCACTCGCCAACTGAGGAGGGACAGGTGTGTCCGCTGGGACCGGCCTTCCCATACATTTTGTGATTAGGTGTGTTTAATTACAACATAAACAGCAGCATTCCAGATTAGTTGTAACAGCATGCAGTAATATTCCCATTAACCCAACACACCAAGGTTCCAACAGTTGAACAGCAAGCATAACACATGCATATATTGAACAACAGTGGATATTCCAACAGCATGCAGGGATGTTTGGTAGCAACAGGCCACCATGAACGTGGTGTTTGAACAGGGCACATGCATCAACATCTATGCAAATATTTATAAAACAATAGGACATATGTCCCAACAAATATTTAAGGTTATACATACCCATTGAGGTGTGGAATTGCATGGTTTATGCACATACGGTAGGGTGTAGAAAAAACCTTGGTTAACATCTTATAATGACCTTTTAGTCTACACTACATTCCCAGTGACTGCAAGTGTATATCCCCTACCTGTATTATTACACTTGCAACCATACATTAGGTTGTGTCATGGGTTTGGATAGTTCAATATATGCCTGACCTATATCTGACATACTAACTGTCCAGGATGCAGATGTTACTGCTACATATTTCTTGTTTGCATTTATATTTCTTTATCTACATATCTGGGATGTTTTCACATGACGTTTTCACGTCAATTTGTACAGAACCCTGCATTTCTTGACACACTCACATTTCTGGTGAATAATTACATGCTACATGTGTGCCAGGTTTACTTATTCATGCAAGCCAGTAACTGACTATTGTGGACTGTATATATGTTTAACAGCTACTAGCACTTCCATCACCCACTTTATATGGGACTGCATAACTCTGGGTTGCCAGCACATTTTCAAACAGTACTGTTTGTATAATGCAAGGGTACAACAGCATTTTAGACTCTGTGACACAGACACACTCTGGGTTTTAGACCTTTATTAATGACATTGCACACTTTTCCACAGGCTCACTCTTTTATTTGTTTTAACGGTGTTTATGGCAGACATGTTCAAGACATATTATACCTTTATTAATAGGTTAGAACAATCTTTTTTCAGACTCACTCACTTATGTTATATGACAGTGCATGCAGAGATATTAATCCAGACATATGTTACCTTTCTTAATGGGTTACTACACTCTTTTTCTGCCTCTCTGACGGTTTTATCTGACAGTTCATGCAGAGGACTTATTCAGGCAATTCTATGGCTGTTTTATTGGACTACACCACTTTCTTTCATGCAGAATAATCACTAACCTGCTTGGTGGCACAGCCTTAGCAGCCTATCAGCATAGGCTTGCTGATTCGTAGCACGTTCACCTGCAGCTGTAAAGTAAATGAAGGGATATTGAGACATACCTATCCATTATACATACTCCATTATCAATTCTTACATACTGCATTTCATGGCTACATACTCAGTTGTGGGGCATTCTGCATCCCATGGGCCTCCTGTATCCACTGGTTCAGGTGGTCCTGCTTTCATCTCTTCAGGTCTGCATGGTGGTGACGGACCTGCTCACCAGTCCGAGGAACACCCGTGGCACTGGTGAGGTCACGAGCTAACCGGTTCCAAGCCTCTGCCTTGTACTCCGTCCCTTGGAACTGGCCCTGCAGGAGTCTTGACTCGTGACAGTGGACAAGGAGCTAAACCATGTATTTGGACTCCTCGATGCCCCAGCATTGCACTCGGAAGCGTGAACCCTCTCCTGCACCTGCCATTCTGACTGCAAATGTGAGCTACAATCAGTTATGATGAGTATTCCCACCTATGGGGCTTAAATATGCTGTATTCCCCACACTTTTTTGTGATTGGCCATTTTGTAAAATTCTCGTCTGACAGCAGACCTGCTTAGTAATGGTTAAACTACCATTCATAAGTTTATGAATGTTAATAGTGGCTGCTTCCCCTATGTTATCATGGCTTAGTGGTTCTGTACATTGATTATAAAGCACAGGGTCCTGGGTTCGAACCTTGTTTTTCTTTTGTTTTAACACTGTCTAGACAGGCTAGGGGGTGTGGCTGCGTTTTAGCATCTTAGCTCTACGTTGCTCCACGGTGCCCTACAGTGCCCTGGTTGGCGCGGCACGCATGTCCACGCAAACACATTGTGCTGGGTAAAGCACTTTTAAACTTTGGGCAACTCTATTGCACTGGGTAAAGCGCTATTAAACTATGGGCAACTCTGTTTAGCTGGGTAAAGCGCTATTAAACTACGGGCACCTGTGTTTAGCTGTGTAAAGCGTCGATTAACAGTAGGCTATTATATATCTGGGTCCTTTAAAAATATTTAGTTTGTTCACTGATACATTGGCCATGTCACTGCTTTTAATAAAATTTTAATCATATATGTCTGGTATTATGTCGAATACTGATTTAAAACATAAATAAGAAGGGGAGTGGTGGGACGAACCGTGAATGCCTTCTTTTTGTGCATACGCTCTACAATCATGCTATTGCAATTTAGTGTGGTTTGCATAAACATTCTTTCTTATGTTCTTCCATGTCAGAATTGCTAACTCTAGCTAAGCAATGGGCACACCCGTGCACACACGCACAAATACGGGCAGCTATATCGTGGATTTAAAAAAATATATATAATTATTTACTTTATATAAGTGTGATGGGGGTTTACAGTGTCAGGGAGTGTGGTGTTGGGTGCAAGTACATTTGAGCGAACTCGCTCTTGTGTGTTGACATTATGCTTTTTAAAACCTTGCAGGGGCGTGCACATTTAGACTGCTTGGCAGTCGGACACGCCCCCTGCTTTCCTACTCAGTATGTGTAAGAGTTACGGTTGAGTCAGCATGCCCTCATGAATATTCATGGCACGCTGATGTCAAACCGTTCAACTGCAGCCTCCGAGTAAGACTTATTGAGTCTTACATGGAGGATTAGTGAATCCGGGGGCCTATCTAGCTTTTTAGGGACAGCTGGCTAACTATCAGGAAAATTATAGGCAGTAAGACAAACATTTTCTAAAGCAGGCAGGACAGGAGGAGTGGATGCAGGTTTTGAAAAATCCATCTGTAACAACCAATAGTATTTTCTGAAGGAATGCGAAACCTCAGTGTTCTCCCAGTAAAAACATTAGGACATTCATGCAATAGTCACAGAATAAGAGAACCTCCCCACAGGAAGAATCAGAAATTGAGCTTTACTCTCATTCTGAATCAAAACTCTGAGGATAAATCCTGAATCCATCCCAGCATCTCCCTGTTCAGATTCAGACTCTTGAGTGTCTACAGGAAAAGAGGCATCACTCTTTCTTTTACCAAAAACTGCTCCACAAGAAGGATCAATTGCCTGAATTATAGCCGAGCCAGTCCCAGTAAACTATTCTTATTCAAAGAAGAAGAATAGATACATTTGGTTTCTGTTTCTTTTTCACAGGAAAAATAGGGTCCACCACATTACTAACAGCAACCACTGCTTCCCCAGGAGTAGGCACAGCATTGTGACACACCAGGGAAACTTTCCCTGTTTCCACTGTCAGGAACAACAGTGGCTTTCCCTTATCCAGTGACGGGACCCATTAGCTGCACAGAACATAGGTTTATAGGTTCATAGGAGGTTATTAGGCTAGCAGCCCTTAAGTGTTTAAAGGCCTAGCCATGTTAATCCCAAGTATC
Organism: Protopterus annectens; assembly: GCF_019279795.1. NCBI lineage: Eukaryota > Metazoa > Chordata > Ceratodontiformes > Protopteridae > Protopterus > Protopterus annectens. The sequence continues at coordinate 47,266,277 of NC_056730.1, read as the reverse complement.
CCCATTTGTTCTTTTTTTTTTTGGATAGTTAAGAATGAATTTATGAACACAGCACATCTGTGATCAACACTGACTACCTCTGTCCATAACCCCTGGTCCATAATGGCTGTAGGCCCAAACCCAAAGGGATTCATGGGAAAAGATGAGTGGCCTGAGGTACAACAAATAGCCACAGCAGAGTCACCCACCTATGGCCGAGGCCAGTTGCTAGTCTGCTGTGGTGGCAAAGGCTGTTTGCTAAACATTTTCTTTTTGTGGCTGGTAGAAGAACCAATCATGGGACCAACAACGTGTTCCATTGTCAAGCCAAAAATAGTGCCTTCTTCCCAGGAAGTAAAACTACTGTTAAAACTACCAGTCTACAAATGTTACTTTTTTCACAGAAAAAAACACAGCAAAAAGCATTTTCAAACACTATGTCAGCCCCACAATGGAAAATTAAACACCTCCACAGAAAAAAAAGATTAGTAGTTAAACTACTTTAAAACAAACAGAAAAAATGAGTGCTCTATTTAAAAGTATGTTGCAGTCATGAGACAGTCTGTTAAAACGCAACACGTCTAGCTTTAAAATAACTTTCCCAAAGAGGAAAGTAATAAAACATTAGCAAATATAAGAAAATGGAAGTTTTTCCCCAAATGGATCTTAACTGTCTAACAAAGGAAAGCACAAACTTATCATCAATCCTCGAAAGCGTCATAGGAATAAACTCTTTGGCGACAATAAAGTTCTGAAGGGCTTCACACCCACACTTGTCTTTTAGTCAGCTCAGCAAGAGCTACTTGACAGTTTGAGCATGTGAAGGTGCCCTGAAGCTTTGGAAGATGGTTGCCTCTTATGTCCTTAGCATAAAGGGAAGGCTACTCCAGCAGGGATCAACATGAAAAATACCTCAGCTTTCAAAATCATGGTAGACATCATCAAAATCATAGCAGAATTACCAGACGTACAGCAAATAAAAAATTGGATATGGAAAAATTTGCATTCTGAGGGTGACAGGCATAACATGCAAGTTTGCCCCTTTGGAGGGGTCGAATCTTTAAAAGTAGTGTCACGGCTGTAATTCTAAGATATGCACAAATATACTGCTCTGTGAAAAGTTACACATTCATTTATTTATTTGATATTTGAATGTCCGACTGGGCATAAATCCCATTTTCGGCAAAGACCATGGCATAAAAGCTCCATTAAACATAATAAACTCTGTTAAATATTTTATATTGATAACATACTCAGAATAACAATGAATTTATTTATTGAGACAAATTTGCACATGCGCATTTCCATACCTGAAATAGTGCAAAACATTCAAGCCAAACCAAGTGACCACATTTTAAATGGAATACTGTGTTTTGATATTTGCTAAACTCTTTTGGATTTTTTGTTTGTCTATTTATTACAAGAGGAAGTGAACAAGATCATTACAGGCACTGTCAATTAAAAAATCCTTGAATATTTTCCTTTTAACAGGAAAAATTCTGATAATTTCAAACCTGTTACAAAATGAACATTATTTTCAATGTTTTTATATCCATTAGGTTGTTCACACATAGCATCTGTAGAATGATTCACACCTATAACATCCTACATGCATTTTTTAAATTATTAATCATTTTCTCTAAAAAAATCAAATTTAAAAAGCACAATTTTAACAAAAAAAATATTTGGAGAACTGTAAATGGAATAAACAACAGACAAATAGCAATGCATTTAGCAAAGTTTTCTTTACAATGATCAGAATGAATTCAGTCAAATGTGATATACAGCACTGCATAAAAAAAAAAAAAAAAATTCTCTACATTTTTACAAACTTTTCATAGTGTAGTACTAAGCTAACTGCTCTTGCGCACCATTTTAAGCCTAGCCAATTATCCCTTGGGAAACTCAAACTCTGTACTTTGTATTTGTAAGGCAAATACCTTAACCATTAGGCCACCCTCTCAACATTGCTTACAAACCATATAACCTGTCTGTAACAAAAAAAAAAACATTAAAAATCCTCCAGCAAAACAGATTCCTGTCTATATCATTTTAAATTTGGGGTAGTACTGTAATTCCACAACAAAAACTAACAGTCTCCAAAGGAGAGACACACACACACACACACACACACACAAAAGCACACTCTCACATACCTACCAGGAAGAAAAATGCAAGTACTTACATTAACTGCCACAAGAACAAAGCTGAACTTCACGGCAAGCAGCTTATCTTGTCTAGACACCAGCAGGGTCAGACTCCATCCTAAGAGATTGAAAAGAACAAACCATTTTTTATTCTGAATTTATCATGCTACAGCCAGTCATTCTTAGTGTGAATCATTCATTTTTCTTCTTTATCATCCTTAGCTTTTTAGTTTTTCAAAAAAAGTGATCATGCCATTGCCTTTCAATCTACTTTAGTTCAGGCATATGAAAGAAACCCAACAGTCCATCATTAAAGATGCAGCAGGACATTGGATAAAGCTTTTTGTAAATTCAGGAGTCACGAAAACAGGTTCAGAATGTCAGATCCTCCTTAATTTCTTAACTAAGAAACCAATGTAGCTTGATAGGAGTCTTCCCTTGTATAAGATCTGCCAGATGACAAATAATAGTCATAGAACTGAGCACAATTTCTGTAGTACCCATTTAATCCAAGAAAAGCCTTCAACAGTCTTTCAGTGCAAGATGCAGAATATTTTTAATGGTAACTATTTTTTCTAGTTGTGGTCTTACCACCATCATTTTACAAGATAACCTATGTATTTGGCTTCCACCATGCAAAGTTTAATTGTTGTGGCATTTACAGTAATGCCTGCTTGTTCTATGGATTCAAACACTGCCATACCAAGTTTAATTTTCTTAGCATCATTGTCTGCCTGAGCTATGGATTGTAACACTGTTGTACCAAGTTTAATTTTCTTAGCATTTATGGTAATGCCTACCTGCTGTATGTATTCTAACACTGTGGCACCAAGTTTACTTTTCTAAGCATTTACGGTAATGCCTACCTGCTGTATGTATTCTAACACTGCTGTACCAAGTTTAACTTTTTTTAGCATTTATGGTAATACCTGCCAGTTCTTTGGATTCTAACACTGCCGTACCAAGTTTAATCTTCTTAGCAGTTATGGTAATGCCCGTCTGACCTATGGATTCTAACATGGCGTGCAGTGTTAGTGAGACTCCAAGTCTGCTGAATGACTATGTTATCCAGGTATGCTAAAGCATGTCAAAAGTGAGGCTTCAGTATTTTATCCCTCAGCCTCTGAAACATTGCTGGTGCTCTTTGTAGGTTAGGTAGTAACAGTGTGTTCTGGAACATACTGTCAGAGACTACAAAAGCTGTTTTATCTTTAGCAAAGGGGTAAGTGGTATCTACCACTATTGCTTTGTGAAGTTGATGCTAAGTGTCTAGTTTTTCCTACATTCTCTATGGACTCATTAGTTCTAGGCATGGGATTATTGAACTATGATATTTTATTCAGTTCCCCAAAGTTATTACATAATATATATCAGGATTAGGAACTAGCACTAGTGATTAGCTCTAGTCACTCTAGGACTCTTCTAGAGCCTCTTTTCAATTACTATTTTTACTCTTTTATTATGTTTGTGATTCTTGTGCCCTGTAACATCCCAGTTTTCTCAGTTTAATTTTCCTAGGCATGTTTGCCAACAATCTTTCATTTCTTAAGAGATGCTCTCTTACTTCCTGTTTGTATCTCTGACAATGTTGTTGTTTGTCTTTCGGCTTTTCCCGGTTAGGGATCGCAACAGCGGAACTCCGGTCCGCTAATGATTGGCAGTAGATTTTAACGAATGCCGAGGTGCCAGCTTGATGTTCAACCTAGGCATGCCCACTTACACATGTCTTTTGAACACCCACCCAACCGCGGGGAGGACATGCAGACCCCACACAGAAGGCACTCCCTGCACTCCAGCCAAGAATCAAATGGGAGAACCTCTTGCTGTGAGGCAACAATGCTACCGCTGCACCACCGTGGAATATGATACCTCTAATTGCATGCCAAGTAGAAATCCTTCTCTCTTTCCTATATAAACAGTTTTCAATCTAACCACAGAAATTTCCCTTTGTTTCCATGGCTTCAGTGCAGATAGTTTTTCTATCTTTCTCTTTGCTTTTTGTCTAGCCTTGTAGTTCATATCATTTATCCTTTCATCACTTCAAATGTCCCTTGCCTCCTAAATAAGGTGGGAATTCAATAAAGTTTACATGATAATGTGTACATAGCCCCAGCAAGTTTTAGATTCAGTAAGCTCCATGTAGTGGTGTGCAATCACCCACATTCACGCACAAGTACAGAAACATTCGTGGAATGCAAATTTTAGCAAAAGTGGCTGAAATTTATGCTAATGAAGCAAATCAACACAACTGAGTGATCCAACAACCTATAATGAAACTATGTAAGCTCCGTGTATGTGATGGCAGCGGGAGTCTGCATAGAAACAAGTGCAAGTAAAAGTCCTGAAATATTCACCGAATTGACCCTAACAGATAAGACCACATGTATTATGGGCTAAGTATACACTGTGTATGTTAGAAAATCATTCTCCCAAATAAAAGATGTCACTGTAACTGTCATGACATAAATGCACCTCTAGCCCCCCACCCTAAAGGAAGAATAAAGTTGTACGTAATGCAGGCTGCTAAAATGTTCAAAATGCATAAGACAATGTATTGTAATGAAATGTAACCATTATGTAGTATGTATCAAATATTTAAAGTAATGCCCTGCTTTGTATTTACAACATTGTGCTCCTGTGCAGTTTCCCTGCTTAGACAGCTACTCATCATGTAGGCACCTACACAGTGTTTTTGTTTCCAATGGGAGTGAACAGTGCATGATGACGTCGGGGGGGGGGGGGGGGAGTGTCAGCTTCCTTTTTTTTTTTTTTCTTAACATGTTTGCATGTAGGTGTGCTTAGTGGACCCAAGAGAAAAGGACCAATAAAAGTCTAGTTTTAGTGTACTTGTTATATAACTATTGCTGTGGCAGCATGTGTATGTGTAATGCTATAGTCTCGATGGTCCTGGGTTTGATTAAAGGATATACAAACTTTTCTTCACATTTTGTGTTTTATATTTGTGCAACATCAGGGAAATAGAGATAAAAATATTTATTTTGCTTATCTTATTTATGCATCAGTGCATGGAGCTGTGCAAAGGAGCCCATAGCGCAATAAAGAGCACTCAGCAGGTGTGTTAATTCATGCTAATTACAGCCTAAGCAAGTGAATTGCATCTTAATTAGCCAATCCCACACAGTGGTCCTACTTAACAAATGCATAAAGTATCCATGCAGCCTACAGTCTTATTTTCCCTCAGAATATCATTGGAGTAGAGATTCGGAAAGTTTAACTGACATAATGATAGGGGCTGCTGCAGACATTCTACATCTGCATGTGCTAGAGGCTGAAACCAATGCTGCTGGTGCTGCTAACAATAGACCTAGGTCAAGAAGGAGAAGAGTGATCAGACCCAGGGTAACCTTCCAGGAACTACATGAGCTGAAGATTATAGAGCACTACAGGGTGGACAGGGACACATTAAGAGAACTCTGTGAGCTCTGCCACCCTTCAACTCAGAGTCAGAGCCAACCATGGGTCACCCATTCTAGTGGAAACTAGGCAAGTGTAGAATATTAGCTACAGGTAATTTTCAAAGACCAACTGGGGACATGATGGGTATGTCACAGGCATCAACATCCAGGATCCTCCACCAGGTCCTGGATGCTATGCTCATACATGCCAGTGAGGACATATATTTACCCCCTTCTGGTGAGGAGAGGGCCAGCAGTATGCAAGAGTTCTACAGTGTAGTGCACTACCCTAAAGTACTGGGTGCCATAGATTGCACTCATGTACACATCAAGGTACCACTTGGTGAGCAGGGTAGAATCTACATTAACAGCAAGGAATACCACTCCATCAACTGCCTTGTCATGCACAATGCCAAGGGGATTATCCTGAGTGTGTGTGCTGGCAGCCCTAGCAGTTATCATGATTCCCATATCTGGCACACATCAAAGCCGTACCAGATGTTTGCTAGGGGATGCATCCCTCAGCGGCATTTACTGGGGAATGATGGCTATGCCCTGGAACTGTGGATGATGACACCCATTAGAAGTGTACACATACCTATGGAAGACTCTCATAATAAGGCACACACTCACACTAGAAACATCATAGCGAGTGTGTTTGGGCTGCTGATGTCATTGTTCCGGAGCATAGATATATCTGGTGGAGCCCTACAGTAACATCCATGCACATGTACACAGATATTCACAGTATGTGCTATGCTCCACACTCTGATCATGCAGAAACAGCTGCAGCAGGATCAGCAAGGAGAAGAGCCACACATTCCCTCACCAATGCCTAGGTCACCACAGCCACAGTCAGAGGAGGACTCTGAGGAGGAACCATAAGCTATTGTCCTTCTAGGCAGGCATAGACGTGCTCAGTATACCCTTGTTTTGCTAAGAGACAATCCGTAGCACATTCACTGGCCACCTAGGGATCTAATACCTGCTCACACACATATATTAAAATTGATGCCAGACAACTTACACAACCTTTACCTATCCCTGCACTGGCTGTGTACTACTCGTATCAGACAGAGTTAGTCCTGAACTAAAGGTGTGTGAACTGTTGTATTTGCAAGGTAAGTCTTGAACCTAGACTGTTTTCTTGAAGATTATTATGACATATCCTTGTATCTCTTAACTTGGTACAGACAGCAAGTAAATAGCAATGGATTTGTATAGAAATTACAGATACATTTTATTTTTAGACTTTGTTGCTGGCTTGTCAGTAAGGAGCATTTATTTCCTGGTATCATCATTTTGTGTCTGATTCAGTTACATTAAAATGTGACTACAGATACTTATTTTACTAATATGTGTCCATTTGTAATTAGTAGGCCTCAGGTATGAAACATTCATACAGTCATTGAAGTTAGAAAGTGAGGCTACACAATGCAGTTTCTAATTTCAGACTTGTTTGTGTCATAACAATAAGTGCACTTTGTTCCCCCACCCTCCCAAAAGAGGAGTGTACCCTTGTACCTGCCATAACAATAACTCAGCTATGCTACCCCAATACACAGTATATGTGCGTTTATACCATAGTTAATATCCGCTCACATTTTAAGGACAATTATATAGAATTATCTACACATTGCATGCGTTAGGCAACTGATGAATCACCAGCAAACACACACATGTAAGACAAAGAGATGTATATTTGTAAATATAATTATGACAGGTTGTGTGACTACTAACTGCTCTATGTCCAAATATAATACAGAGAATTACTTGTACAATATGCAGTCCATGGTTTGATAGCAGTTTACATTTTTATACAGTTGGTTATGTGATGAATGACCCCAGTTCTGTGCTGGCAAGCTGCTTTTGTGGAAAAGAGGATTAAGGCAGCCATCCTGTTTGCTGAGGCTGTATTGGTGTGAGAGTTTTAATCCCAACATAAGTAGAAAGTTTGGAAGTGTACTATCAATTGGTAGTGTGCTTTTACAGACTTTGCTTATGTGTCCCATACTTTTAATATTTATCTTCTCTGTCTTGTTTTAATTCCATATTTGCATGATGCGTCACATCTAGGAAATACTTTTAAGAAGGCTTATCTAGTTTGCATGAAGTGCAGCATTGCAGAAACAAGGAAAACCAGATGAGATGTATGTCAGAACTACCAACAACAGAAAGTGGATACATTCAATTATTGCTCTCAGTCATTGGGAAATCCTAGTCTGGAGTAGAGATAGGAATGTGCTATAATAGCAGGTATATATTACATAATAGTAAGTCTCAGATGTTAGCAATGCGCTGTGCGTTTACACACTGCTTACCTATGTGGAATCAGGTAAAGAGGCAAACACACATGCGTGTACATTTAGTTAACCACAGTGCACATCTAATGCTTCTCGTGCTATTACATTATACATACAAACACACACACACACACATATATATATATATATATATATATATATATATATATATATATATATATATATATATATATATATGGGTCTACTTCATATGATCGAAAGTTCATTTGATAGAAAATAATTTGACTGAGACCATAACACCGAAATTTCAAAACACTGAAAACCCATTTGACTGAAAATTCATAACACCTAAACATGAAATTTCAAGGATTATGCCCTTTTCCCCACAGCAGGCAATCCTGCAGTTAGAATATAGAGTTGGGGGGTGGGGGGCAGAGCCCCACACATCTTTCAGACATTTTAAACCATACACATGGATACTTATAACTGCAATGAATAACTCTTTGCAAAAAACAATATTTACCTAAACTATGTGGGGGCTATGCCCCCCCCTCATCCCCCAATGTGGGGGGGGGTTGTGCTGCCACACACCCCCAACTATATATTCTAACTCCATGATCGCACTACAGTGGGGAAAAGGGCATATATCATTCACTGTAATGTTTAGATGTTATGACTTTTCAGTTAAATGGGTTTTCAGTGTTTTGAAATTTTGGTGTTATGGTCTCAGTCAAATGAGTTTCTATCAATGAACTTTCGATCATATGAAGTAGACCCATATATGTAAATATATATATATATATATATATATATATATATATATATATATATATATATATATATATATATATATATATATATATATATATATATTATATATATATATATATATATATATATATATATATATATATACATATACACACTATATATATATATATATATATATATATATATCCATGTATATGTGTGTACGTGTGTGTGTGTGTGTGTGTGTGTGTGTGTGTGTGTGTGTGTGTGTGTGTGTGTGTGTGTATATGTTCCTATTGCCCTACTTTTCTCAGTCCCTTTGTTTGACCTAAAACCACATGTGGAAACACTGCAAACTAAGGGCATAATGTAACAATATGTACATATATTTGCAATCCATCCATTTGTTTCCCCACCACCAACCACACCAACAATCAGTACAACCCTGGGGTGTCCTTAATTTTCCAAAACATATAAAACCACAATACAAAGTATAATGTATAATGCTGTATGCTTCCTCATCACCAAGGCCATTTGCTGGTGCTCACAGGCTTGCTCTGCCAAACTAAACCAGCCAAATATGCACAATAATGGTAATTGTGTTCTTACACAGCTAGGCATCTAAACAGTATACTTTTGTTAGGCTACTAGCCTCAGATGACACTAAGAAGTAATGTGCCAGTGCAGGCCTCTTAAGCTGTTGTTCCCTACATGGCTTGCTGAAGTCATCTACTATAAGTTCACTTGAAGTCATAGATATATCAAACTTCTGCTGTGGCACTTGCATTAAGTACTATGCCCTGTAGTCTGTGCACCTAGAGAGGTAGGGGTTTGTTTCTTACTGCAGTAGACTGTGTATGTGTCTCCATAAAGAAGAATGGAGTTGTGTATCTCAAATTAACTTCTCCAATGGAATGCTTTTGCAGTGTTTTGGTGCTTGTACAAACATCACTTTCAAGCAGGCCTCCAACCTGTTGTCTGCCACATGGCCTGCTGATGTCATCTACTTTAAGTTCACCTGCAGTCGTATATAAATCATACATGTTCAGTGGAGCTTACATTAAGTACTGTGTTCTGCAGTCTGTGTACCTTAGATAAGTAGGGGTTCTATTCTCACGGAAATCAATTGGGTATGTTTGTGTGTGTCCACAAAGAGTGGAAATGTGCATCCCAAACTGATTTTTCTATTACATGCTTTTGCAGTGTTTTGGTGCTTGCACAAACACCCATTTCAAACAGGCTTCCAACCTCTCATCCCCCAATGGCCTACTGATGTCACCTACTATAAGATCACCTGAAGTCCTGTTAAACTCAAACTTGCATTGTGGCACATGCATTAAGTGCTGTGTTCTGCTGTTTGTGTATGTAAGTAGGTAGGGGTTCTATTATCAATACAGTCAACTGGGGGGTGATGTGTGCGTGTATGTGTGTGTGTGTGTGTGTGTGTGTGTGTGTGTGTGTGTGTGTGTGTGTGTGTGTGTGTGTGTGTGTGTCTGAGCTGTCACTGGGTATTACACAGAGAGTGTTTTACAGCAGCTTATAGAACACTGATCTATGCACATTCATCATGCCATTGTTTTTATCCACTGTTATGAAGTGAAAGCCCTGCAGTATGTCTAGCTGGGGGTGATGTGTTTGTGTGTGTCTGAGCTGTCACTGGGTATTACACAGAGAGTGTTTTACAGCAGCTTATGGAACACTGTTCTATGCACATTCATCATGCCATTGTTTTTAGCTACTGTTATGAAGTGAAAGCCCTGCAGTATGTCTAACTGCTGCTTTTACTTATGTAAGAAAAAAATATAGTTCATTTTTTTGTTGCTAAGATTAATTTTGGAAAATATTATGCTGCTTTTGACTCTGTTGCCTATGTAATGTTATGAGCAAACAAACTAGCAATTGTTGCCTTTATTCTGCTGAAGTTGTGTTGACCACACTATACATTGGATTCACACTGGATGAATCCAGTTAATTTCAACTATTCATAAGTAAACATCATGACACATGATTTCTGAGAAAACACTCCTAGACTCTTTACCAAGAGTGTACACTAAGACTATTTATTTGAAGGTAACTGTTTCTGGTCTCAGTTTGAGCTTTAACTGTGGTTCATTGTCTTAGCTGCTCTTCTCTTGTTTGTATGCAGAGAGCTTGGCTCTTTGTGGTTGTAGACAATACAATTCTTTTCCATTACAATCAGCCAATACTATCTAGAAGAACAGATCTTCAACAGCTCAACATAGCTGGTCAAATTTCAGTTAAACAAGCAGTAATGTCATAACTTGTCTCACTACAACAGAATTATGCATCCCACTTTGGATACACCTCCTACTTAACACCCCACATGGTAATCCCCATAAATAGGACTATATCAAATACCCCCATCCTTTTCTCATTCTCTATGCAGATAACAGGCTCACACCTCACATTACAAGCTGTCAGTTCCCTCTTTTTCTTCTGTTAGCCTAGCTGACATGTTTTTATTGACTCATTGCATAAAATACCTCAGGTCTGTATTACGACGTCAGTGAAGTACCACCATGGGTGGAGGTTCTCTCCAGCAACCTACATAAACAGCAGAGAAATCCAAAATACAAGCATGGTACCCCTAACACTAAATCCAAAGCACACAATACACATAAAAAGGAGCACCAATGTATCATCCAGGAAGTGCTTAAGGCAATAGTTTTCTAATGCAAATGTTGTCCTTTTAGTTGGTTGTAAAGTGAGCCATACAACTACCCCACTCTCCAGCTAAAACAAGGTAAAATTTAGGATCAGCTGTGTGGCACAAGTAGTTGTCACATCACACATATAACCAAGTCTCACCACAACATGTTACACTATTAAGCCATCATAGTTGGTGTTGGTATGCACAACTTGAGATATATCTCTAAGGAATATATGGTGACAGACATGATTGAGTGCACCAAATATGTGTCCCAGGCATGTATGTCCCGATGTTTTACCAGCATTATAAGCTCTCCTAGGATGAAACAATATAAAGAACAAATGATCTTTTGAAACTGGTTATGTGTCTGGTTTCTTTCTAAGAGGCTCCAGTTCCTGTTAGTCAATGACATTGTAGATAGACCATGATACTTGGTGAGAAATTAACTTCATGTGGCACCTGTAGGCTTTTGTTTGCTGGCTAAGGAACTTGCCTCCACCATAATGCCTTTATTAGGCAAGGCCACAAAAAATGAAGTTACTATGTGAAAATATATAACTCCAACAAAGTAAGGGTCATGCCGCTAAACTGTAGGAGATAACATCATAAACTGCACTCTGTGTCAGCATTTGTCCCAATGGAAGTGGTAGATGTCTGTTCAGTCCTAGAAACCTGATTTGAGGCTGCAATAAGTAACCTGGCCTTACAAGGTTACAATGCCTTCTGCACATTCAGACTGCAATTTGAAGTTGTGGGCACCACAGGAGGTAGATTATCTCTCTTCAGTGAAGATAATTCCTCCTCTACTGGGGTTAGACAACATAAGTCTATGGAGTTAATGTAACTTCGATTTACTCTGGCTAAGAAACCCCTTAACTTTATCACCAGTTATATGTCCCCTTCCATGAACAAGAAAGCTCTCACAGCCTATTTATAAGTACTTGTAATAATTAAAGTTGAACAAAATAACCTACTCAGGGATGATTTTAACTCTCTAGACCTACACTGATTGTGAAACTTATATGAGGCCAAACTCACTTGCACAATAATTCCTGGACTTTGATAACTCATTTGCCATGCAACTAAGACTGCACCACCTCACAAGTGTCTGTAATATTCTAGATCTAGTCCTCACAAATAGCATTGGCCAATGCAACCCCTCAAGTGTAGGTCCTGTGCTGTTTCAATCCAACCATAACTTATTTTTTTTTTAGAATTTGCAATAGGTACAGGATTACAAAATTATAGGTCAGTTCAAAATACATCTTTAAAGGTAACTACACCAGCCTAAGGAATGGTATAATCACAGTTTCCACAGAGGACATTGACAACTATAGTAAGGTATACCCTGATAGCCTGTACAAACATGTACACAAATGTATAGACACACTCATAACTGATAGGATCAAAGAAAGGTCCTTACAAAAATAATACCCATGCTGATGGATGTCTGAGATTACTTGATTATACATTAAGCAAGCAAAGCTCATGTCTGCAAATAGAAATGTGTAAATCCCAAACTGGAAGATGAACATCCCCAGCCTAAACAAGACAATAAGACACCTTGTAAAGTCCTCACCAAGCAGCTATGGGAAATATGTTGAAACCATTGCCAAAGATAACTATAAAGCATTCCTCTGCTGTGGCTGCAACATCAAAGGTATAACTCAGATGCATGCTGAATTAATTGTGGATAGCATTGCACACACTGACCCAGTGTAAATTGAAAACCTGCTAGCAGACATGCTTGAATAAAAATTATCCCTTACCTACCCTCAAGCTTGCCACAACACATGTCTTTAACATCACTTTTGTGATGATGTCAGGTATTACCAACTATGCCATGAGAAGTAAGGCAGTAGATGTGTAACATATGCCAGCACAGCTAGCTGGAATTTTATAAAGAATTACATATCATTTGTATCTCAAACTGATTTGTACAAATGCTTGTGCTGCAAATGTATTTGTGAGGTTTGCATGTATTGAAAATGTATCAACAGTGGGTCTTGCTGCACAGAAACAAACTATATATGCATGCAGTAACTGATTAAATGTATACATTGTAACTCTTGAAATGAATATATTGTAAAAAAGATACAGGTAGAGAAGAGGTTAATCACAATCGAGCTGCAGCTAACTTTGAAAAATGTTCTGAAATTAAATTACCTTAGGCCATAAAAATTGTGTCTTGCAGTTCTCAATGCAGCCAGAGGCAAAAAGTCTGTACTAGAAAGCTGTCTGTGTTGTCTTTGGGGTGAACTGATTGCTACTCTGGAAGAGTGGAGGTTTGAAATTGTTTTACGACTTCCAGAAGCTGCAACAGATCTTAGCAGGCTCTATGTCTGTGTATTATTCACACATATGTGATAAATCCTGGTAGCTTCAAGCCCATGGGTAGCATGGGAACCAGAAGTCAGATGACTAAATATATCTGATATCATTCTGTAATCCATCACTAAAACTGATATTTTAATACTAGGTTAGACTGAAGTCTCAGAGCAATCTGTTTTTGGAACCTGACATAGAAGGACCTCTGACCTACTACATCTTGCCTTGCTCTGGTGAGTGAAGAAGGGAATAATAATTCTTTAGATCAGTCAGAAAAATATAGTGAGATCAGCTAAGTATTGTTTTTCTGTAACTGTGTGAACCTGCCCACCTGTGTTATTTGTAATATTTCCTGTGATTGAAAATTGGGTGTTTATTGTAAATAGATAGTCTGTATTTTTGTGTTCTTTTAATATTTATTATTACATATATTTAAACTTTTCATTGTGCCTGGTCCTTCAGAGAATATATTAACCTTTGAAAGTACTTACATCTATTGGTGATATGGTGGCCACTCCTGAAAGCCTGGCTGTTTGATAAACATTACGATTTGTATTAATATTAATTTCACTCAGTATAATTGGGCACCCTTTAAAGAGCCATAGGGTAGCTGGCTGTGTAGTGTCTGGTGGCAGTATCTAACCTATAGTCTAGGCAGAGGGGGCATAGCTAGCAAATCTGTGCCAGCCTTTCCCAGGTGTGTGTGTGTGGGAAAATCAAATCTCAAAAAGTGTGTGTGTGAGTGTGTGTGTGTGTGTGTGTGTGTGTGTGTGTGTGTGTGTGTGTGTGTGTGTGTGTGTGTGAGTGTGAGTGTGTGTGTGTGTGTGTGTGTGTGCCAGCTGCTTGGAGCATGGGCATGAAGCACTGGTTTCACAGAGAGAGTGCTGGAGGACTTGGCTTGGACACTTGGCTGAGGACTCAACTCTATAGCTGTGCCAGTGGGGAGTTTTACTGGGGACTAGAAAGGAGACAGAGAGAGAAATCCAGACCCCGAACTGAGTGTGTTCCCTGTGTGCTCTTAAGGGAAATTGTGTTTGATGCAGACAGCTACATCTGGAAACACTGTGTGCATTTATTTTTGTTCCAAGTGAACATCCCTCTCCAGTATCAGTGGTGATGATTCAGTCTCCTTGATCACTGTCCCAGAGTGGGGATGTCCCAACCTCCCCTCTACAAACAGTAAGTAATCACTGGTCTCTCCAAGACTAGGAACACCATGGGACAGATGGCATTCTGGCATGCATTCATAATGTTCTTAGCCAGTGAACTACTACACTAGGTACCCTATTCAATCACAGTCTGAGTACTGCATTTATCCACACAGATTTGAAATAAGTGACCTATTTCTCCTATACAAGGGTGGATCAACAATATACACATGTACTTATAAACCCTTAAGTTTCACAAGTCTCAACTGTAAAACAATAGAATAGATTTTCATGAATGTCAGAAACAAGGATAGAGTTGTCATCCAAACAGTACATCTGTTCCAGCATGGTTTTCTCAAGGGAAGGTTGTGCATGCTAAAATTGTTGGTATTCAATAATGTGACCAGAGACATAGCATGTGTGCACGGCATTGACCTTGTCTATCTTGACAGGATAAAAGTACAAAACTCCAGAACAACTCACAGGAATGGAAGCCAGCCACAGGAACAGCTAAAATCACACGATTTATTGAATTGTAGACAGTAGTAGTATACAATGTTAAGCGCTTTCTTCCCTCAATAATAGCGGACTTCCTCAGAACAAAATCACATATACACACATAGTGAAGAAAATCCAGCCTTAAATAATGAATCCCTTAACAAGGGACCAATTAAAAATTTTAAAATTTAAAGAAATATACCACATTAAAATCCCATATAAATAACTGCATACTCAAATAAAACACAAAAATAGAATGCAAATACATGTATTTGGTGTTTTACATTTTAATTCACTGTTTTAATTCTATATCTGCAACATCGTATTTTATCTGTGGTCAATTCCAGGTACATTTAGGTCAACCCACTGTTAAAATTATTAGTTGGATTTTTTTAGATGGATGTTCAGATCAAAGTATTGATTATTTTTGGGTTTCATTTGGACATTTGTTTTATTTGCATTCTGTTTTTGTATTTTATTTGAGTATGCAGTTATTTATAAGGGATTTTAATGTGGTATACTTCTTTAAATTTTTAATTGGTCCCTTAATAAGGGATTCATTATTTAAGGCTGGGTTTTCTTTACTATATTCACTATGTGTGTATACGTGATTTTGTTCTGAGGAAGCCCCCTATTATTGAGGGAAGAAAGCGCTTAACATTGTATACTACTACTGTCTACAATTCAATAAATCGTGTGATTTTAGCTGTTCCTGTAGGTGGCTTCCGTTCCTGTGAATTGTTCTTGTCTATATTGACTTGGCCAAGGCCTTCCACACAATCATACATTTCTATGTCAGTGACAAATTAAGCTATGTGAATATCATCTGCTATGTTGTCTGGTGAGTTGCAAACTGGCTCACAGACAACAGTTATTCAGAGTGGAAGAGTTCACCTCTAGCAGCAGAACCGTCCCTCATGGATTTCTGTAAGTGTCATTGCTGTGTCCAATTATGTTCACCATGTACTTCTCAGAAGTGAAGACCAGAACAGAATGTCTGCCTAGGCAAGTTTGTGGTTGAAGGACACGTAGGTGCTATCATTGTATCCCCTAACAATGTGAGTGCTGTTCAAATGAGGTTTACACAGACTAATGACTGATGACAACTCTGTGCTGCTAAATGACCTTCATATAAATGCATCATCATATCCTTTGGTATTAACAATGTTCCAGCTTATTATGACATAACCCTGACTACACTAATCACCTCCATGACATGTTTTCATCACAGCCTGCATGACATGATGTGAAACTGTTAATCTCTACCCTGCATTGCCTCTGCTTCACACCTGAAGATGGGTAGCCCTTGCTAGACAAATCTTGCACATACATGATATCTGGCAGTGAATTTTATATTGTGATTTAATGGCTAGGCTTCTAAACACTCAGGTCAATAGGCTAGTAACATGCTATGTACCTATGAATCTATGGTGATATAAATCCCAGAAATACTGTTATAGTGTATTACTCTTTTTGATAAGAGTTTACTACAGTCTATACTTAAAACCCTGATGTCTGGATCTAATACTGTGACTTCTGATGTGCACTGTAACTCTGTAATAAATATAATTACAGGGAAAATGTCAAACTGTATGATACAAATTGCAGTTGTTAACTTCACAATCCTTACAAGAGCATCCACAGTAAACTAATGAAATGATGATGGTAGCATCTGTATTAATGGCCAAGTACAATATAACTAGCAGATGCAATCATCAGTTCAACACCAGACATGCAGATTTAATCACTGTATATGTAAAAAGTCACCCTGTGCATCAGTTTTACTATCCCTAAATCCAAAAGATAGAAAACAGGGATACGTAACAGTTACCATCACTTCTGCAGGGTGTTGTGTGGGAGTGCATGCTAAACAATTTACACTGCTGTCACTACTACAGACAATCATTCCTCTCAACCTCTTAGAGCAAGAAATCTTGGCAAAGACATGAATAATGAGTGGGCAAAGGCCCAATAATAGTGGCAGTTTTGAAATATTCAAGAAAAAAAAAATATCCCAACGATAACCAGGTACCTCTGCAACAAGTAATAAACAATCCAACGGTGATAAATATTGAAATATTGCTCTTACAAACTTAGAAAGTTGCTAGAATAACAGGTTTGCTTTAATGTGACAGTTCTGATGGATATGAAGTAAGAAACTCAGATCTGTGTCACTACTTTGCCTTCAATCTTTAATGACTTGTGAATAATTTGCCAGAAAATCACTATGATAAGAACTATGGACCAGAAATATGAGTCAAAAGTCTGGACATTCAGCAAAAATCTGTACAGTTGACAGGTATGCATACAGTACAGAACTACATACAGCAGGCCTGAGAGGACACATCATTGGATATCTTGGAATTTATCTAGAGTACTGACATAAATACATTATGCTTGCCTACTGCAGGAGCCCTATGTCTCTGAATTCCTGACGTCCTGAAATGAGTAAAGGAAGAGGTAATGGTAACTGCACCACATTTAACAGTATAACAGGGGTAATACCTTTACCCATCTATATCTGCAGTAACCCGAATGTTAACTAGAATGTGGCTGACAACTTCAAAATAAGATTAAAACTGCAATTATCTTAAATTCCTCCACCCATAAAGCAACTTGACACACACATATAAACTATTGACACTATTTCAGAATGCGACAGTATTCTAATGATGATCTAACAAAGCATACCTGAAAGCTACTCTTGAGATGCAGGAGTGGCACCGATGTCCAGAATGTACTAGGTCATTGATTGCTGGGAGATGTCCTGTGTGCCAGTATTTCCTCTGTGGCAGGGAGAGGGGGTTCTACAGCAGGCCCACCAGTGATGAACTGGTGATCACGTGCTACTGCAGCTGCACACCTCCTTGCAGCTGGTATCATATCAGTAGCTCTGTGACACACCTGTTCATAAGTGCAACTGTGTCTCTCAATACCATTAATATTGCAGAATACTTTGTCCCACAGGGCTGTACACTGAGCCATATTGGCCCACCCTCTGGACAGCAGCACTGCATGATATTGATGTAAGGCCTCTATGATGAGGTCATTCTCTTTCTCAGTAAATGGGGGCCTATGTCAAATAGACATTTTGTGTCCTGAAAGACAAAAAAATGATAACACATATAAGAATCACATAAATACAAATAAACTGTTTACAGACAAAGCAGTAAAGGGAGGAAGTCAGTATTTCCTACTTGACAGACTTTAAAGATTCAACAGGGGTCAAAAGCTAATGGGGGAAACAAGTCAAGTAACAAGAGAAAGTTATCCTTGTCTGGGCCATAACAGATACTCAACTATGCTCACCCACCCAAAATAACAGTTCAATATAGTTTGTACCATAGCAGGAACTCATAGTTGTCCCCCACAAACAAAATAACAGGCGAAGGACCAATTGTGCTAACCAAACCACTGTGAAATGCTAAAAGTCCTGTCAAAGGACCTTCCCATGAAACGTGTATATAGTTAGCACATAGCATTATAATTTCAGCCTAGCCTACATCCTCTGTGCCTCTGAAATGGCTTGAAAAATAATGCCATACCATGATTACAGTTCTAAAAAATGCATATAGATTTACTTCACATTATTCTTAACTGTCCAGCATATGGATTATGTAGGTAACAAAATGGAAAATACCTACTGGAGTATTATACTCCACTGCAGAGATACTGTATACTGTTCAAAATAAGTGTCACTGAGTTAAACTATGCAATAACGCTAATCCACATCAGTTTGCCTAGATACATCTTTGGCTTTTTATAATGGAGTGCATTAGTAACATATTGCATCTGTTTTAAGTCTGTGCTAAATACAACATAAGCAGCTGAATTGCATGCTATTCAACCAATCTTGTGGAGCTAGTCAATAAGATATAAAGCACCCAGGTAGACCCCATGCTGTTTTTTTTATGCGGACTGGGAAAATAGTGGATTACAGCTACAAAGTAATTACAGACAGATTGTTAGTAGCTGTGGCTTTTTAATACACTTGTCTGTGCTACAGACTGAAGCTAATGTTTCTGCTGCTGCCAATAGCCATAGACAGAGAAGATGAAGACTGCAGGCCAAGGACACAGGACAGGAATTGTGCAACATCTGGCAGCCTTGACTCAGAGTCAGAGCCAAATGGAGAGAACCCATCAGAGTGGAAAATAAGGTATGTGCTGAACTTAGAAAATTAGGTACAGGTACCATTCACAGACTACCAGGGGACATTCTTGGTGTGTCATAGGCATCAAAATCCAGGATCTTCCAAACATTCCTGCATGCTATGCTACAAAATGGCAGAGAGCACATATATTTTATCATTACTTCTGCAGAGAGGGTCACATCAATGCTACAATTGTACCATGTATCACATTGCCCTGACGTAATGTGTGCCATACATCACAGTCAGGTACACATGAAAACAACACCTGGGGCACAGGGTGGGGTCTACATTAACTGTAATTTATACCACCCAAACAGCTGCCAAGTCATGTGTAATGGCATGGGAATCATCTGAAGTGTGTGTGCTGGCAACCCAGGCAGTCAACATGACTCCTATATGTGCCACTGCTTCCCACTGCACCAGATGTGTGCTATGGAGGATATCTCACAGGCTCATTTAGGGATGGATGCATGCTATGCACTGAATGCACACAGACACACACACATACACACACACACACACACACACACACACACACACACACACACACACACACACACACACACACACAGGAGAACACCTTAATGAGACACATGGTCCAACCTGTAATGCTATAGAGCCTATTTTTGAGCTACTGCAGTAGCAGTGCCAGTGCCTGAATACATCTGTCCAAGGTCTCCATTACAGTTCACTGACATGTCCCACAATGCTCATAGTATGCGCTAAGCTATCCAAGTTACTTGTGAAAACAGCTGCAGCAGGATCAGCAACGGGAAGGGAAACACATCCTCCCAACAATGCCAAGGTCACCACAGCCACAGGCTGATATGATCAGAGCAGGAACAGTCAGCTGGTGTGGCTGTAGTCAGACATAGGTGTGCTCAACATGCCTTTGTATTGGCTAGGAGACAAGCTATAGCACACTGACTCATCACCTAGGAGCCTAAAACCATCCTCCTACTTCACCATACTTTTGTACTGGGAAAGCATTACAGAGAAAAGTCCGACAGTAAAGATACACATTGCAGTTTCTGACTTTTCAAGCCACCCTAAATCAGAAAACAGGCAGGATACCAATCAAGCAAATTAACCAGACAAACACAGTCTTGTTAGTGCCACAGCAAGAATACACCTTTGCTCCCTCACCCCCAAAAGAACAGACAGTGCTTGTTTATGACATCCAACCTGGCTTTCTTTAGCTGGCAACTGCATATCATATTTTCCCCAGGGAATATCCTTTGACATTGTAAGTGCAATGATATAAAATGGTTTAAACACTGTATGTCCCAGAGTACTGGTCAGATAACTGCTGAATCACCAAAGAACACAGAAATGTAAGACAGTGCTGTATTTTAGCAAGCAAGAATCCTAGCAGGGTGTGTAATCACTAAGTGCATTATTTTCAAAGATAAACATTTCACTAAATTTATAACTAACATGTTTTAATATAACTGTGCATTCTGTTTAATTTGTTTGTGTGCTAAATGACTTTTGTTGCTTGCTACAAAGGTGTTTGTATGAAAAACAGGGTTAAGAAACCAATCTTGTGTTTTGAGTGTGCATTGGATGGTGATTTGGATTCCAGACATATGTAGGTGCACTTCATGTGTACTAACATATTGTACTGTGTATGTCATATACTGATTTATGTTTCTGTCTTTATTACTTGTTTTTTCTCTTAATTTTTGCGCCACTGTTGGTGCAGTGCTGTGCTTAGCACAAACGGCTTTGCCAATGCTAATCTGGTTTGTGGGCATAGTGGCATTGCAGAAACTGGACATTTGGACCATCCACGTAGCAGACAAGATCCAGACATCTAAAAATAGACGTCAGATGCATTCTACTAATATAGTTGTGCCTGGTGCAAGCCGGATAAGGGCCACTGTGCTGCATTTGACAATGGGTACCTCAAAATGAATACTACTCTAGAAGATGGTCATGTAACTTCTCCTGTGGCTACAGATGTTAAGCATCAGGCTGAAGTCCACATGGTCCTGGGTTTGACTGTAAGGATTGCAGCCTTTATTTTACTCTTATGACTTGGCATTAGAGAGCAATGAAATTAAACACAAATGAGTATTTTGTCGTTCTTCTTGTGGCAGCAGCTATAAGTGATGGCCTACCATATATAAGGTCCAGGGTTCGAATACAGCAGACTCCATTCTCTTTTATGGTGCCCCAATTCACATTATAGTCAGTTCCAATTATAGCAGTTCACTTAGTATTTCTTATATGATAATTATTTTCCTGAGATTTCAGTCACAAAGTAGGGTGTGCAGAGGTCCGAAGTGCTTGTTGGACTCCTAGTGGATGATTATAGTCCCCGACTGTTACAGCAGCACTATCATGGATCAGATTACAAATTGGATGCATGGAATAGTTTGTCCTGGGATTTCTCCAGTGATACCAATATCCCCTGCACTGGTGAACAGTGTAGAAATCAATACAGAGACCTCAGGATGAGGAAGAGGGATACCCTCGAGTGTTGGACCGAGGAATGCCGGACTGGCAGCCCTCCACAGATGTGTAAGTATCACTTACAGGCACTACTGGTAAGAGTTAGCAGCTGAATTTGTTCAGGATTGGTATTCTTAATGGTACTCTGTTTGGTCTGTTTTTCCCACAGCTAATGCAGATAGACTGCTGAATCTGCAAACTTATGAAGCAAGATCGGCATGGATGTGAGACGCAAGTGGTATGTTTGCATCTAAACAGTACTGTTATTGTAGCGTTAAGAATAAATGCAGCTTATTATGTTAAACACTTGTATTGCATTGAGTATGCATTTCTCAATTGTAAAGGAAAAATAAGTATGTATTAGTTTGGACAATAAAACAACAGTCCAGTATTACGGAGTAGTCAGAGGTTGTCAGTTCAAAAAACACACTTCCCAACTATACAGTACTGTTTAAGTTTACATCAATATTGCAATGTAATGAACCAGAGACAACAATAGCTTGCTGAAGATTGTCATCAGTATATTTGGAACACGCATAAGTACAATACATGCACTTATCTGTGATTGCTTGATGCAATCAGTAATTTACTGTGCATTTGTTATGAACCTGGTTACCTTAACAGTATAAAAGTTATTTGTTAAGATTTGGTAGTGTTAAAAGTAAAGGTAGCAGAATCATACCTCTGACCTGTTCAGATTTTTGTAAAATATCCAGGTTTGTATTTCATATTTTTGGTACGTTCCTCATGAAACGTGTGGCTTTCTGACAAATCACTGGGATTATCTGAGGACTGAAGTCACTAAATAATGACATACATTTGAGTTTCAGACTTCAAATCATTCCTAAAAAAATGTATGTTCCAACAGACTCTGTTACTCTATCAACTTACTAAGTTAATAGGAGTAATATTTAAAATATGTTCTTATCTTTGGGCCTTTGTCCGCGCATTTTGCCAGGGTTTATCCAGATTTCTTGCACTAAGCGGTAGAGAGGTATGAGTATTAGAGTCATAGAATTGTATAAATGCTCATCATATGTCACATCTAACATTAATAATTTGCTCCTTTTTTTTCCTCTGACCCCCACCCTTTTTTCTTCTTTTTGGTTGTTTTACTTAATTTTTGTGTTATGTATAATTTTGTATTTCTTTGCTACCTATTTTTTATTTGTTATCGTTTTTATTTATGATTGTATTTTTTTATAATTATTTGTAATATTTGGTTTTCTTCATTATCATTTTTTTATTATTTAAAATTTTCTGGTTATGTTTTATTTTATTATTGTATGTAAATATTGTAAATAGATTTTGACTTTTGACCTTAAAAACTGGAGGCAAAGCTCTCTCAACCCAAAACTGGAACTGACAGTCAAGAGGAGAAGGGTAACACTTGCAACACACCACCAGTCTTGCATAGACCTAATAAACCAACACCGGCAAATAACACACATGAATACATGAAAATATACTCGGAGGCTCTAAATAAAAATCTGCAAAAGCAACAGAGACCTCCAAAGCAGACATCCAAGCAACCTCCACACCCCATTACCAACCATGAAACACATACTTCACATAATCAGTGTGCCACGCAATCACAGGCCTTAATGCAAAATAACATACCCAACACACTAGTAATAGGCGACTCTGTAGTCAGGCATACTGATGTCCCACTAACTAGGCTGGACAAGGAGAAGGTTACAGTTAACTGCCTGTCAGGTGCCAGGATCCGCCACATAACACAAGCACTCAGGTCACTCCAGAACAAGTACAAATACAACTCTGTCATTGTCCATGTTGGTGTAAATGACCTGAGATGTACCTCCCTGGATTATATGAAAAGAGACATGGAAAAGCTCTCTGATCATGTAGCCCAGACCGGTATGACCCTGACCCTGAGTAGCATCCTGCCCTCACCAAGAATGATGCCACAGTATAAACAAAAAAATGATCAATTTCAACAATTGGCTAAGTTTCTGGTGTCGTTCAAAGGGGATCCAGTATCTGTCCACCTGGGATTACATGCCCGGCAAGCCATGTTGCTTCGCAAGAGATGGCTTGCAACTGTCACTCTTAGGCTTTTGAATACTGGCCAAGGCTCTTGCCGCCCCCATAGTGCCTTTTTTTAGGCAAGGCTCAAAAGACAAACCCACCACCATAAATAGCACAAGTAACCAAAAACTGAGGGTAATGCTACTCAACGCCAGAAGTCTAAACCTCAAAATGCATGCACTCGAGGCACTCCTCAGTATGGAGAACATTTACATCTGTGCAGTAACAGAAACCTGGTTTAAGGCTCCTGAGAGCACCCCAGCACTACTAGGCTATAACTCATACCATACCTTTTGGCTACAGAACCAGGACCGAAACACAAAAGGCGGGGGTGTATCCATATTCATCAAGGATACCCACACCTCCAGGTTAGTGGCGCAGCACAATGCATCAGAGATCATCCATGTGCAACTAGAAATGGGCAAAACTGTAATCTAAATTGTAGCTTGCTACAGATCACCCACCATGTCCCAGGACCCCCATTCCACATTTCTGGAGACACTGGGAAATATGAAGGTCCTACCAAATACCTTAATACTGGGTGATTTCAATTACCCAAACATAAACTGGGAGAACTACTCAAGTACTAACTCCCTTGTCCAATGCATTCTAGAATTTATAAACTCGAATGCCCTGGATCAACTGGTCAACACCCCCACCAGAGGGAACAACATATTGGACCTGGTCATCACCAACATGGGCGACTGGTGTTCCACACTGGAGGTCAACCCCTCGCTGGTTAGATCAGACCATAGACTAATAACTCTGGATATTCACATTCCGCCCCCACCCCCAATCAAGGAAACCACCATGAAAAACGTTTCAAAAGCAAACTTCACGTTACTAAGACCGAGGTGGAAAGGTTCACAGCCCCCATGCTTAAGGACAATGCTGTCCAAGCTGCTGAAACCTTTACAAAGGCACTCTATGAGCATCTGCAGGAAAGCATGGATCATGCTATCCCAAGTAAAACCAAGACTCACTCCTCCAAGAGAAGGAAACCAGTCTGGTGGACCCCTGCAATAAACAAGCTATACAACAGAAGGAGGAAACTAGTACAGAAAAGAGTAAATTCCCAAGAAGGAAAGACATCCCCGATCAGTATCAGCAAGAAACTACAATCCCTCATTAAATCATCCAAGGCTAGTTTCGAAAGAAAAATTGCCAATGACTCCAAAAATAACCACAAAGCATTCTTTAGCTATATCAAGAACCTAAGTTGAAACTCTCAGATCTGCTCTGAGTTAGTGCAGAATGGCACAAAATACACTGAACAGACTGATATTGCAAACATTCTGGAAGACAGGTTTAGTGCAAACTTCACCCCCCCCTCTCACCCCCTAAAGGGCCCATAAGCATACCAGAAGAATGTAGGGCCCCATCAATCACTGATGCACATGTTAAAACAGCTGTATCCAAAGCCAAAAATGCAGCTTCAATGGGACTGGATGGGGTCCCAGGCTGTTTCTTACAAGAGCTCCAAAATGAACTAACCCCTCACTTAAACACACTGTTCAAACTCAGCCTCTCTACAGGCTACGTACCCATAGAATGGAGCACAGCAACAGTTATCCTGCTCCACAAAGGTGGAGCCACAACGGACTCCAGGAACTATCACCCAATAAGCCAGACTAGCCTGGTCTGCAAGGCTATGGAACACGTCATCATGGAACTCATTAACAGAGAAATTGGGAACCTCCAAACCTTGGACCCTACACAGTTTGGTTTTGTTAAGGGCAGATCATGCCTCCTAAACCTGGTGGACTTCTTTGAGACGGTTACCAAGACATTAGATGAGGGAAAGGAGGTCCACACAGCCTACCTAGACCTCGCAAAGGCTTTCAACACCATTCCCCATTCTAGTATTATAGACAAGCTCATCAGCTTGAACATAAACCCCTATGTCACGAGATGGGTTGCCAACTGGCTCATGGATAGAACCCACATGGTGAGAGTTGCAGGCTCTACATCCGACTCTAAACCGGTTACAAGTGGCATCCCCTAGGGCTCAGTCCTAGGACCCCTCCTGTTTGGTATACACATCTCAGAGGTACAGGCAAGCATAGGAGGACTATGGCTGACCAAGTTCACAGATGACTGTAAACTAGGGGCCATAACTGATTCTCCAGCTGATACAGACACCCTTCAGATGAGTCTCACTGAGATGGATACCTGGTGTCAAAATCATGGCCTCAAGCAAAATGCCAAAAAGTGCATAGTCACCCCCTTTGGAAAAAACAAAATACCCGTAAACTACCACATAGGTGGTAGTCCCCTAAATACAGAAAATGTAATAAGGGATCTGGGGACCCAAGTAGATAGTAATCTCTCCTTTGATAATCATATTACTAAGGTGGTTAGAAAATCCTTCTATGTGGCCCACCTAATCACAAAAGGGTTTGCATCTAGAACAAAAGAGGTTATTGTGCCTCTCTACTCATCACTCATTAGACCCATCATAGAATACAATGCCCCATTTGAGATATACCTTACAAGACACCTGCAACAGCTGGAAAGGCCACAAAAGTACCTCACCAAGAGGATTACTGGCCTCAAACAGATGCCCTATGCAGCCTGACTCAAGAAACTCCAGCTGTACTCAGTTGCATACTGCTTACTCAGAGGTGATCTCTGCCTGACATAAAAGGCCATGTCCAACCCGGAATTGATGGACATGCTCCACCTAAAAAAAACAAATCCCAGAGAGCCACACGCTCTAGAGATATAAACCTCACCACAATGATAAATAGCACATGCTGGAGGGATAGATTCCTATCCCAGAGACTCTCCATGCTTTGGAACAGGATTCTAATATACATCAGACAGAGTCCCTCACTAACACTCTTCAAGATAAACCTTGATGGGTGGATGGGAAACAGAAAATTTATCCCAGTGATCACTGCACTGGCTCTGCTGGACAGTGGCACAGGGAACTAATGGCTCTGCTGGACAGTGGCACAGGGAAGTGATGGCTCTGCTGGACAGAGGCACAGGGAACTAATCTAAGGGGGTGGCGAAAGCCAACACATTCTGGCTAGGCTTATAAATTCCCTTGGGCAGATAGCCTAGTACTTACCTATGAACCTATGAATTTGTTAAAATATATTTGCATGATACTTTTCCACTATGGGCAATATTGCTCACGCTTTGTATTATTTGATACGTATTTATACTTGCACTTTTATTTTTACTGACTGCTATCTTTACTGTAATCTGTTTCATGGAGCTTTTCTTCCCGGGCCTCCACTGAAAACAGGCTGTCTGGGCCCTGTGGACTTCCCTGGTAAAAAAAAAACTGGAAATAAATAATAAATAAATACATGTTTTATGTTATTACTATAGTGCAGCAGGGCAGGCCGGTTCCCCGTGATCTGCCTAAACTCACTCCACTGGCTACAGCACCAAGGCTCAGAACGTCTTGGCTGCAGCTTGGCCGCAACTCCCATGCTGCCCCTGCCCTACCATGATCCTCAGGTAGTTCTGACCCAGAGGCTAGGTCTGTGCTTCCCTCTGGGAGCAGAGGCAGAGGGGATGATTTTTGTCACCCGAACTGAACTGCCAGGTAGGATTGTGTGCCGCACAATTGGTGCATGCCTATGCTGAGTGGAGACACTGCACTCCATCATTATCCTGAATAACACAAGGACACACAGACATCAGACACTGCAGCCATCGGCAAAGTGAGGTGACAGTTCTGACAGTCTAGTGGGTGAGGATTCAGTTCTCACTGTCACCAGACTTGACGTCCATAAGTTCGGCATTTCCTCACCCTCACTCCAACCATGGTGTTCACCCCCACTTGCGTCCTTCACTAACCCTGTCTCTTGTCTGTTAGAAAATGCTTAAACACCTTCTCAGATTGCCTGCCCCAGACATGCCTATGTCCCTTCCCCAACATTCATCTATCTCCTTGAAAAAAGGGCACCTGTCCCAAAAAAAATTATCCCATTCGTAGCTCCCTATTTCACATATGTGTCTGCTTGACTCAGTAAATTAGGTCAAACTGGCTTCACAATACAATTATGTTGTTACCAGTCCAAATTCAGCTAAGATTCTGTAAATGTGATCAGTTGTTACTGTTGAAGAAATGGATACCTATGGCTCTTTCCTAGACCCTGCCTGCACATCCCTGCCATCCTTTCACTTTGTTTTTCCCCTTGCTCGCTCCCCCTTTCACTACTTTCCTTTGACCCCATTTCTTTTCTTTAAAGAATCTGCATGCAATGCTGTGTGATGTGCAGCACTGCTAAGCAACAGTAAAAAAATTACTATTAGTTGTATGAACTTTTATCTGATACCACTGCCATGTGGCAGCAAACAGTTCATTATTACTCCATTAAGTGCATAAACAGCTGATGACACAGATTCATAAGTATCACAATTTATAATCTTGATTTAGACATAAAAGTATTTGAAAATGATAGACACACCTGTATTTAAACCCAGTACTATCTGAACCAAACAAGATACTATCAGTGCATTTGACAGATTGTGCTACAGAGTCAGTTGAGTAGCAGGTGTGCTTTATACATTGAATAGATAAATGCGGACTAAACTGCTGTTGCATATACCTGCTACTTAAGTAAATCCTTGGCCGCAGGTAGTAATTGACTTCAAATAATAAGTACCTTTTTTGGAGCACATACAACTGGTTTGGAATGCAGGTATAGGTAATACATATCAGTAATATTCTGATTCCTGATATTTAATTAATCCTTTATCGTGCAAACATGCTTTATATAGAAAATGTGACAAATACTATTAATTGCATAAAATACAGCAGCTAATTCACTGACTCTGTGGCTGGACAGGTTAATGCATTGTTGATGAAGGCAGCTGGTACTGGGTTCAAACTGAGGTATAGGCATAGTTTTTACAACTGTGTATAGTACTTTTACATACATATGCTGCGCATTGCATAGCGTCACACAGCATTGTGCACAGATTCTTTAAAGAAAAGACAGCAAGCAAAGGGAAAAACAAATTGAAAGGAAGGCACGAAAGTACAGAAAGGGAGTAGGAAAGAGCCATAGCTATCCATTTTTTCAGCAGTAACAACTGATCACACATACAGAATCTTAACTGAATTTGGACTGTCACCTCAAGAGAGAGGACTGACAGCAACAACATTATTGTGTTGTAAAGCCAACTGGACCAAATTAAGAGTGTCAAGTATATATGTGTGTGAAATGGAGAGCCATGTGTGGGATGATATATATATATATATATATATATATATATATATATATATATATATATATATATATATATATATATATATATTTTTTTTTTTTTTGGGAGGGGGGCAGGTGCCCTTTTTGTTTTGAAAGGAGAGAGAAGAGAAGAATGTTGGGGAAGGGACATAGGCATGTCTGGGGTAGGCAAAAAAATTAACCATAAAAAATAAACAAAGAAAAGGGGTGGTGTGAGAGAAAAAAGAACATTAGTAACTTCAAAGTTAACATGCAAAACTTTGTACAATTAATTTTTACTCTATTCTGTTACATTTTACTTTTAAAACTGCCCTCTGTTAAGAAATTTCTTTATTACTTTGAATAATAGTGTGTTTCTAACACATACACACTATAGTACAGAACAGATTGCATCCAGCAATCATTCGAGTGCATATATTGCACATATGCATGTTCCATGTACACTGATCACACTTGACAGCAGACCATTCAAGCCACAGGTATAGAGGTCCATACCTCTCAACCTCTGAGAGCAAGAAATCTGGACAAAGCCATAAATAAAAGTGGGACAAATGCCCAAAAATAGAGACAATTTTTAAATATTGCTCTTACAAACTTAGAAAGTTTATAGAATAGCAGGTTCTGCATTATCATGGATTTTCTGATGGTCATGAATTCTGAAACTGAAATGTCTGTCATTATTTTCTAACATCAGTTTTAAATAATTTGTCACTAATTTGCCAGAAAACCACAATTTTATGAAAAACAGACCAAAAATATTAGGCAAAAATCTGGAAATTCTGCAAAAATCTGTACAGTTGAGAGGTTTGTGAGATCTGAACTTCAAATTCTTTTTTTTTTTTTTTGAAAATCTTTTTATTTTATTATCTTATAGACAAACAATACAAACCACAGAAGAACACTGTACAAACATCAACAAAAACTATATACAACTATACAATGCCCTTATCATTCACAATATATACATGAACTTCAAATTCTGTAATGATGAAAATATAACAGTATTGTATATTTAATAATGAAAATCTAAAACAGTTTTGTAAACAAATGAGTTTTATATTTGGGAAGTCTGGTATTTGAACCCACAAACAGTGAATACTGGAATAGTGTACTTTTCTTTTGTACTACAGCATAATGCATGCGCACTTTCCTTTTACACTTTATAGATTCATGCTCACTGTTATCTGAGAATGTGTAAGTATTGCTTTGTGCTACAGACTATACCTGTTAACCTCTTAGACCAAGATATCTGGACAGATCATAAAATCATGGGGGTACAGTGACCTAAAAACAGGAAACAGATCTTAAATATTGTTCATACAAACATGGAAAGTCGCATAGGTTGTTTGTTAATATACATTTTGACATTCATTATTTACTGACTTCAATCTCAAGTTATTTTCTCGAAAACCATAAAAGTTATGAGGAACAGACCAAAACAGTGAGTCAAAACTCTGGATATTCAATGAAAATATAGGCAGTTGAGAGCTATGCTGCAGACTAATGCATGCATACTTGCTTTTACAGTTGAACATGCTTAGTCTTATACAACTGTATGATATAACAACTAATCCACCTTTAACCATTAAGGCAACAATAAGAGTACTTTATATAATTATGCTTACATACCATATGCTTTTCTCATCCTTGTCAGTTGGGATGTGTGGGACCTTACATTTGAGGCCCTCTCTTCTGCAGCTGTGGAAAAAGAAAAAAAAAAAGAATGCCATCATGAATACCAGACCAGTCTTGACTATATGCAGCTTTACTATTTACAATTACTCAATGCAATTTACATGTACACATCTGTGGGATGTTCCCTGCCTGACAGTCCCTAATCCAATGATCAAGGGTATCCCGTTATCTCCTTTGGAGATCATCATAGTGATGACGGCATTGTTCTCCAGTCTGTGGGATACCTGTCACATTGGACAAAGCCCTAGCCACACTATTCCAGGCCTCAGAATTGTGCTGAGAGCCTGTATAGTTAACCTGCAAGAGGTGAGGGGCATACTTCTTA
Organism: Protopterus annectens; assembly: GCF_019279795.1. NCBI lineage: Eukaryota > Metazoa > Chordata > Ceratodontiformes > Protopteridae > Protopterus > Protopterus annectens. The sequence goes on along the minus strand of NC_056730.1, from coordinate 47,235,184 downwards.
ACCAGGAGCTCAGGGAAGACCTTGGATTCCTGAACACCCAGCACTGTGCGTGGAAGTGCACACCCTCTCCAACGACATCCAACATGCCTACAAAAGATCAAGCTCAATGTCTAAGGTGCACTTCCTGCCAATTCTACTTTAAATATCATGTTTTCCTGTGCTTTCTGAGAGTGTGCACTGTCTGCATTTTGATACAGTTGAAAAAGGGTCTCTCTGCTTACCATCTCACAAACACAGTAAGCCAAATACATTTGTTTGTGAGAAGCTAAGTGGAGTGCAACTTTTTCAAATGTATCGCAAACTAGACAGTGTACATTCTCAAGGTTATTTCATATACAGCCACTTGTGCAACTTTGTTATTCAACTGGGAGAGATGAAGTATATTTTCATGAACATTGTCATATCAGCAAAACTGTGTCAGGTATTACAAGTGAGAGTAAATATAATGTACACTAGAAAAAAATAAAGTAATTAAAGTAAACTAAAACATGTATAGAATACACAGTATTTAAACCCAGGACCATGTGTACAGTAGTCCTAAACTTACATCTTTTCACAAAAAGGTTGAGACAATACCAGTCTATGTAGCACATCATAATCTGCAATGTCACAACAGTATAAGAAAAGCTTGCATACCCTGTACTAGAACCCAGGACCATTTCACTCCAATCCTAGACTTAACACCTGTCACCATAGGATTAGTTACATGAGGTTGCCTACATTAGTATTGATTATTAACTTCACTGTATTAGTGCAAAGCAGCCTCACTTACTGGGTTTGCATGATGCCCAGCATTATTAATTGAATGCATCCAATTTCTATTTTTGGAAATCTGGGTTATGCCTGATACATGGGTGGTCCTATCTTGCAAACGACGTAAGCATAGCCAAAGCTGTTTGTGAGAAGTGGCCTATTGCTCAAACCTCAGAAGAAAAAAAATACAAATTAAAAAAGGAGAAAAGATTAAACAACTACACAGAGCCATACATAATGGGGGACAAAGGTCCAAAAATAGGGACAACTTTGAACTATTACTCTTACAAATTTATAAAGCTGATAGAATAACAGTTTTGCATAGCAAGAATTTTCCATAGTGTATGAAGTCCGCATCTTAAATGTCTGTCATTATTTTCTGACTTCAGTCCTCAAAGATTTGGCATCTGGCAGTGATTTGCCAGTTCATAGGTTCATAGGTAGGTACTAGGCTATTGGCCGTAGGGCCTATATAAGCCTAGCCAAAAGGTACCCTGGTTTTCACCACCCAAGAAAATTATTTTCCTGTGCCACTGTTGAGCAGAGCCACAGAAGTGATCCCCAGGGTGAATTTCCTATCTCCCATCCAATCAAGTTTTTTCTTGAAGAGTGCTAATGAGGAGCTTTGTTTGATATAGATAGGTAGTTTGTTCCAGAGTATGGGAAGTCTCTGGGACAGGAATCTATCACTCCAGCATGTTCTGTTTATTGTGGTGACAAGGTTTAGGTCCCCAGAGCATGTAGCTCATAGGGATTGGGATTTCTTTAAGTGGAGCATATCTAAAAGCTCTGGGTTTGACATAGCTTTATGTGTTAGGCACAGATCACCTCTGAGTAGGCGATATGAGACAGAGTAAAGCTGCAGTTTTTTGAGACGGTCTGCATAGGGCATCTGTTTGAGGCCAGTACTCCTCTTTGTGAGGTATTTCTGTGGCCTTTCCAGTTGTTGTAGATGTCTTGTGAGGTACATACCAAAAGGGGCATTGTACTCTATAACGGGTCTAATGAATGACGAGTAGAGGGGAACAATGACCTCTTTTTTCCTGGATGAGAAACCTTTTGAGATGAGGTGTGCCACGTAGAAGGATTTCCTGACTACTGTGGTGATGTCATTATCAAAGGAGAGACTACTGTCCACCTGTATCCCAAGGTCTCTTATCACACTTTCAGTGTTAAGTAGACTACCACCTATGAGGTAGTTCAAGGGTACAGAGTTTTTACCAAAAGGGATGACAATGCACTTTTTGGCATTGAGCTTGATGCCATGGCTTTGACACCAGGCATCTGTCTCAGTGAGGCCCTTTTGCAGAATGTCCACATCTTTTGGAGTTTTGATTATGGCTCCTAGTTTGCAGTCATCTGCGAACTTCATTAGCCAAAGACCTTCTGTGTTAGCCTGTACTTCAGAGAAGAAGATACCAAACAGGAGAGGACCCAGGATTGAACCCTGTGTTAGTCCACTTGTCACTGGTCTGAAGTTGGATTTGGAGTCTGCTATTTTAACAGTGTGGGTTCTGTCAGATTGCCAGTTGGCAACCCATCTTGTGACATAGGGATTTATACCTAGTTTAGTGAGTTTATCTATAATTTCAGAGTGGGGGATGGTGTTGAAAGCCTTGGTGAGATCTAGATAGGCTATGTGAACCACCTTACCCTCATCTACGGCTTTGGTGACTGCTTCAAAGAAGTCTATCAGGTTTAGGACACATGATCTGCCTTTTACAAACCCGAACTGGGTTGGGTCCTGAGTTTGGAGATTACCAATGTCATTGTTTATAAGTTCCATGATGATACGTTCCATAGCCTTGCAGACCAGGCTCGTTAGGCTAATGGGGTGGTAGTTTCTGGGGTCTTTGGTGGCTCCCCCTTTGTGGAGTGGGATAAGCATCACTGTGCGCCATTCAGTGGGCACATTGCTTGAGGTGAGGCTATGACTGAACATGGTACTTAGGTGGGGTGCCAGTTTGTTCTGTAGTTCATGTAGAGCACAGCCTGGGATGTTGTCAGGTCCCATGGATGCTGTGTTCTTGGCTTTGGATAGTGTGTTTTTCACCTGTGCAGTCGTGATTACAGGAACTTTGCATTCTTCTGGTATAGAGATGAACCCTTTAGGGGATGACAGGTGGGTAAAGTTAGCACTGAACCTATCTGCCAGGATGTTAGCAATATCAGTGGGTTCTGTATATTTAGTGCCATTGTGCTATAACTCAGAGCAGATCTGAGTGTTGCCATAGAGATTCTTGACATAGCTATAGAATGCTTTGTGGTTGTCTTTAGAGTCAGTTGTGATTTTGTTTTTGTAACTAGCTTTGGAGGATTTTATGAGGGATCTCAGCTTCTTACTGAGGCTGACCAGGGAGTTTCTCCAATCATGGGATTTTACTCTTTTTTGCAACAGTTTCTTTCTTCTGTTATAGAGTTTGTTTATGGCAGGGGACCACCAGATTGGCTTCCTTTTTTTGGAGGATAGCATTTTGGTTCTGTTAGGGATTGCATGATCCATGCACTTGTATAAGTGCTTATAAAGTGCATTTGTGTAGGATTCAGCAGTCATACCTCTATTGTCCGTCAACATGGGTGTCGTGAAGTTTGCCACTTCTGTCTTAAGAAGTGTGAAGTTGGCTTTGGAGAAATTTTTTACTGTAGCTTCCCTAATGGGGGGTGGGGGAGGGATGTGGATGTCTAGGGTGATTAGCTTGTTGTCGGATCTGACCAACAAGGAATTGACCTCTGGTGTTGCCCATGTTGGTAATAACCAGGTCTAGGATATTGCTGCCCCTGGTGGGGGTGTGGATAAGTTGATCCAAGGCATTGGAATTTATGAATTCCAGAAAACGTTGAGCACAAGAGTTGGTACATGAGTAGTTTTCCCAGTTAATGGTGGGGTAGTTGAAATCACCCATTATTAAGGTGTTAGGTTGTACCCTAATATTTCACAGTGTATCAAGAAATGAGGAGTGGGAATCCTGGGGCATGGTGGGGGATATGTAGCAAGCTACAATTTGGATTGTGGTCTTGCCCAGAGTTAGTTACACTTGGATAATCTCAGATAAATTATGCTGAGCAACTAGCCTGGAGGTGTGGATATCCTTAATGAATATGGACACACCTCCACGTTTAGTGTTTCGGTCCAGGATAGGTGGACGAAAGGTCTGGTATGAATTATAGCCTGGTAATGCAGGGGTACTCTCTGGAGCCTTGAACCAGGTCTATGTCACTGCACAGATGTTGATGTTTTCCATTTTAAGGAGTGCCTCGAGTGAGTGCATTTTGATGTTTAGACTTCAAGCATTGAGTAGCAATACCCTCAGATTCTTCTTGCTTGTACCTGTTATGATGGTGAATTTGTCATTTGAACTTTACCTAAAAAAGGCACTATGGGGTGGCTAGAGCCTTAGTCAGTATCTGGAATCCCAGGGGTGACAGGTGCAGGCCATCTCTGGCAAAGCATCGTGGTTTGTCAATCGTGTCATCCTAGGCAGACAGATACTGGATCCCCTGAGAATGACACCAGAAGCTTAGCCAATTGTTGAAGTCAATCATTTTGTCCTTGTACTGTGGTATCATTCTGGGTGATGGCAGGATGCTACTCAGGGCTAGGGTCATACTGGCCTGGCCTACAAGATTGGACAGCTCCTCCATGTCCCTTTTCATGTAGTCCAGGGAAGTACGTCTCAGGTCATTCACACCAACATGGACAATGACAGAGTCATATTTGTACTTGTTTTGGAGTGATCTGAGTGCATGTATTATGTGGCAGATCCTTGTACAGGACAGGCAGCTGACAGTAACTTTAGCCTGGTGAGGGGAACATCAGTGTGCCTGACTATAGAGTCACCTATGACTAGAGTGTTGGGTACATTGTTCTGCCTTATGGGCTGTGGTTGAGTGTCACACTGAGTTTGTGAGCTATGTGTCATTTGGGTTGTGTTGGGGGGTGGATGTTGCTTGTGTTTTTGCTTTGGAGGTCCCTGTTGCTTGGACAGGTTTTTACTGAGAGCCTCCGTGAATGTAGGTGTGTGTTTTGTATTTCTATGTGTGTTTTGGTGGTGTAGGTTTTGAGGGACTATGTGCTGAGTGTGCTGTGGTGCAAGTGTTTACCTTCTCCTCTTGACTGTTTAGTCCAGTCTTAGGTGAAGAGAGCTTTGCTTCCAGTTTGGCTGAATAAGTGCATCTCTCACAGGGTGTAGTGTTGGGTGGTAGCAGGACAGGGTTGTCTGTGTATATGAGGCAATTGTGCATTGCCCCAAGATGCCCAGATTCATCAGGTAGACAGGAGAAAACACCGGGAGCTGACCCTTAGACATGCCTGGATTGGTGCTTATTTGTTAAGTACTAGAAACTGTTTTCCTCTAGACAGTGAGGAAAGTTGAGTGCTGTAGTCATTTCTAGCTTATTTAGTGCTTACAATAAGTTCTGAACAAGTGCTGAGCTCAAAGAAACAGACTTGAGTGCTGAAACAAAAAAAAAACTGGCTAGTTCTAAGAAACAAAATTAAGCTATAAGGCTTCCCTCCAACACAGAAAGGCTTGGGGGCTTAGAAGCCCACAAGTAGTCCTGGACACAGCAAATCTATATCCAGACTAGACTACCCACAGGAAAGGCAGGAAACAAGCTTAGAAATTTATTTTTTTTTTTATGTGGAAAGAGAGAAAGGAGGAGCAAAAACTAAGCTGATTAGCCTTCTCAAATGTTCTCCCTGTATTAGGTAGAATAAGGTAATAACACTAGACTTGGAGGAGGGTCCCAGATCAAATTTACAGTAGGGGCAGGCATCTGCAAAGCCACCAAACTGCAGAAATGTTTCTCACAGCAGAAAAGCAGCAGTGAGCCTTTAAATGAAAGTTTTAAACAGCTAAAGGAGCCTCTAGAGAAAGTGTTTAACTGCAATCAAGTTATCAGAAACAAACAACCCAACAGATGCTTAATAAAAGTGGACGATTTTCAGTTATTACCTCACACACAGTGAAACTAGCTAGAAAAATATACAGTAGGCAAAGTGCTATAAATAACTCGAAGAAATAAGCAAAAAAACAGGATACTTAATGTTATATATTACAGATCCGAATTTGCTCAGTGTCCTTCCTTCAATTAGCTCAGTGTGAAATGGCAGAAACACTCACAACTTAACTTCTTAGGTAACAAAAAGTTGAAACCTGAGACAACTTTTAAGAAAAAAAAGCTCAAAAGAACCAATGAGGTGCTTAGTCTACGCTGTAGTCCAGGTGACCTCAGTCAGCCAATGACCTTAAACAATTCTCTCTCACTGAAATGCCTGATGGCTTTGGCTAAACCAAGATGTCCCTGAATATGTGCTCAAACACACAGCCTCCACAAACACTAGGCCCAAACACAAGCCTGAATATGGACAATGCTACAAATATCCACACTACTTAGAAACAAACTGCAGAAATGTTTCTCACAGCAGAAAAGCAGCAGTGAGCCTTTAAATGAAAGTTTTAAACAGGTAAAGGAGCCTCTAGAGAAAGCTTTTAACTGCAAACAAGTTATCAGAATCAATCAACCCAATAGATGCTTAATAAAAGTGGACAGTTTCTAGTTAATACCTCACACACAGTGAAACTAGCTAGTAAAATATACAGTAGGCAAAGTGCTATAAATAACCCGAAGAAATAAACAAAAAAACCAGGATACTTAATGTTATATATTATAGATCCGAGTTTGTTCAGTGTCCTTTCTTCGATTAGCTCAGTGTGAAATCTCCTGCACAATTTTATGATAAACAGGCCAAAAATATGAGGTGGACATCTGGGCATTCTCTGAAAGTCTGTACAGTTGTGAGGTATGCTGAAGTACTATCTATATTCTTTAAGAAGTTTTGCAGCCAGATGCACTGGTGCATACCGCGAAACCTTGTTTATGTGAGCAGAGCTTCATTAATACTGGTTGCGCACTACCACCACAGGCACTACTTACTGTACATGGCAGCACTCCATGTAGGCTCTGCATGCACAATGCACAGAGTTTAGTGAATACTTGGGACACATTTGTTTTCTGAGGAAGACACCTAATCTAACACCTGTTCCCCTAAGTTAAAACCTCTACGTCAGGAATTTAACTTTACACATTTTTGTTATCTACAAGAGCTCCTTTAGTCCAGGCATAATACGCTTTACTCTCCCCTATGCAAATTGACATTGTGTTCTTTCTCACTTTCAAATGGTGCCTTCTTGCATTTCTGTGTTGCCTTCGCAATGTCCACCACTTGTCTTAAATTCTTGCATGATGAGATTTCAAATTGTATAATCGCATTTGAATCCTGTGGCACTTGTCTTTTAGGAAACATTAATTATAGTGACAATCAGTCACAGTTCATCCCGCTGGTGTCAATAGCATTCCATAACACAGACAGTAGTTCTTTATTTAACCTCTCTACTTATCAGTCAGTCTATAGATGGTAAGCTACTATCTTAAGCTGTATGAATTTAAGGCAATGAAATAACTGGTGCAATACCTTTTACGTTAGTAGAGTGCCTTGGTATGTAATTATTTCTTTGGGGGTATTGACTCTAGAGAACAATAATACCAGTTCTTTGGTAATAGCAATAATATTAGCTTTGCATAATGGAGCTGTGTCTGGAAATGATGCAGCACAGCACATTATTATTGGAAGGAAGAGATACCAATTATTAGATTATACTAGTGAACCCACAACATCCGTAACAATATCGTCAAATATTCTCTGTATTACAGACATAGGAAACAAGGGGGACTTATGTCAGAATGGGGTACAGTTTTCTCGCATTTAGATCAAGAAGCCCAGAAGTAGTCTATCTCTTTCTTTTTGTCTTACCAGTAAAATTTGGCTAGTATTCCTCTCTCAATTTTGTTCATCCATTGTGACCTCATAAGACATGACTATGGGATAGCCTAATCTCCAGTGTCTTATAAGGTTGTGGCACTAGCAATTGATGCAGAATTTCTTCTTTTCCTTTACCTACACCATAAAAATATTATTCAAACTAAGAGTAAGAAGTAATGGCAACATGTTTTTCATTGTCTTACCCCACAACCTTGGTTATGTTCTTTTTTTCCATACTTAAAATATTGTCTTCACGTATTTTTAATAATTCTAGACAAACAATAGCCTTCTGCTTTATTATATCTTTCGTCTGCACGTGCCTCTTAAGTTCTTTCTTTTCTTTTAGGTCATTCTCAATCTACCTCACTGTGATTAGAAACCACCCTGTCAGTCTTTTCATTCTCTGTTTTTCTACTCCCTTGCAAAGGGCATGTCAAAACAAAATTTATATTTATTTATGTCCTTTTTCTCCATGCTTATAAAATCCTTTTGCTTAGATTCTGCCTAGACTTTGAATGTTCACCTTTACACCAGGAGTAATATTTCCTTACCTATATCTTTTAAAATTTGCTGCCCCTTTTTTAGCTCTAAGCTCCTCACACAAATATCCAACTTCTCTTGGGTTTGTTTCATTGCTGACATTTCTTGTTCATGTCTTGCAGACTTCTGTCACTAATTGCTTTTTACTTCATAGTTTTATATCAGTTCACATTCACTTCCTATACCGATATCTCATAGTGTTTTATGCTTGTCTTGCTCTGTTGCTGAGGCTTCTACTATAATGCCTTTCTCTTTAGTTTGATTCTGAATCTCTATTTAAGTGTCATTTCCCTTTCTAATATTGAATAACTATATCCTTTCTAATATTGAATAACTATATCCTTTCTAATATTGAATAACTATATCCTTTCTAATATTGAATAACTACATCCTTTCTTGCTAAGTGAATTAGCCTTCTCATATTTCCATAATGTTTTAAAATGGGGAAAAGTTTTCATAATATGACAGGGGTCAAATCAGGGGTTACAGCTACAGTATTTAACACTTTTCCTGGAACATATTGAATTTCTACATGCAAAAAAAGTGCATCCCTTTCTATCATCTCTAATCAACATCACAACATATATATGTTGTGTGTGCGTGTGTATGTATACCTGTATATATTTATATGGCTACATCCATACATGACTGCTTATACAGTCACGTGCGCTCTTTTTTATTTCTGTACTTTGTCATGGTTGAAAAGGATTCAGTAGACCAGCTCACTTCCCAGTAAACAAATTGAAAATTAAAGTAAAAATTAAATAGTTATCATTACCTCTTTCCACTATATGTACTATATGTAGTGCATGTATTTTAAAACCTGCCAAACTTGTGTTCCAATTGTATTTTGATCTAAAGGTATCAGATAACCACAGTGTAATAACTGGCTGAAATGTCATATTTCTGCATATATGTAAGTGTGGTTTGTTCTGATATATGTAAGTTTTTGCGTGTGTGTGTGTGTGTGTGTGTGTGTGTGTGTGTGTGTGTGTGTGTGTGTGTGTGTACATGCATGTATGCATGCTTGTGTGAGCATATTTATCTGCATTACATGTGCCCGTGTGTATATGCACCTGTGCCTTTGTGTGTGTGTGTGTGTGTGTGTGTGTGTGTGTGTGTGTGTGTGTGTGTGTGTGTGTGTGTGTGTTGTGTGAGTGTACAAATAAATCGCCATGTATAGTGTTGCTCCTTTTTCCCATCATGTTTGGCAACAAAATTAATGCCTTTTTAGGAGTCACGAAGCACACCTTTCCTCATTTCAAGAAAAAGAGATGTTTGAATTTTCATGCAGAAAGCTAACACTGACTTCTAGACATAATACTACATTTTTATATAACAGTATCTTTTTTAGTTATGTTTCTTGCAGCAATTCTCTTTTGGAAAGGTGCCAAGCAAACATTACTTAAAAGACTAGATGAGCTGTTACGATAAATTTCTTTGTAACAAATCTCTTCTTAAACGAAACCCCATATAGATAAAACATCTTTACCAAATGATTACAAAAGAACAAATTGAAGACAATTATCTGTAGATTTGTAATTTCAGATGTAACCATAAATCAAGGTTTACCAGTATAAACTGAAGGTTTGTTTTATTTGTGCAACACCCAGGTACTTCATCCAAGGCCATTACAAAATATGCTGCCAAGATCTCCAGGCTGATGTTAGTAGATTTTCAGTTTTTTTAATATTAACATTCATGGTTAATGCTGATAGTATCATATATCATCACTATGGTTTTGAGTTTTTCTAACCATCTCCTTAAAAGATGAGGCTACAAATGTCTGCATGAAATTTCCCTTATATCACAGCATAAACATGTCCCTCCATTTCAAGCACTTTAATTTCAGTACAGAGACTGATAGCTTAAAATTACATATCTTTATTTACCTGTGATGTCTGACTTGTGCAAACTTGCAACCACTTTTGCAATCCAAAGATTGGATTCCTCATGCCTTTGATCTCACTCAAATATTTACACTAATTATTATCCACAAAATTAGAGTCAACGTGAGCCCATATCTTTCTGGGTGGGTCAAACAACTTATATAGAACTGTAAAATAGAGTAATAACACTCCACAAGATACTAAAAGAATACAGGGCATAAGTAATATGTCCTAGGCATACT